>NW_015387430.1:87200-99516 GCF_001527695.2 Protobothrops mucrosquamatus
GCCGGGCGGTTATCTGATGACGCGATGAGTGTGGAATAGTAATTAGATCTAGCCACCCTCATCGCCACTAGGTAGGATCTAACATGCATCCTTACCTGTGCTCGGTTGGATTCGGTTCGGCTAGCCCTCCAACTGCTCTCTAGGCGTCTTTTCCGGCGTTTCATCTCTCTCCTAGCTTCCGAGATTACTAGACATAAATTCCTAATAGCTATATAGTTTACTGGTAGAAAAAGAAAGAGAATTAATGAAGATAATAATGAAGATAATAATGTAGGAACTTGCAACCGAGTGGGATGAAGCAGGATGGGGAAGATCAGAAGTTTACAAAGGATTCCCAAGACAACATAATTAACTATAGGCTTTCTGTCAAGTGTTAATATATCATGAAAGGTAATGTGAAAAGATCCCAAAGAGTTGTCATTAGTAGTGAAAAGATGCTTAGATTCCAGTTCTTGCACAAAGTGCCCTCGCTCTCTCTTTCTTATTCTCTCTCTCTTTCTTATTTTTTTCTCTCTTTCTCCTTCTCTTTCTTTCTCTTTCTCTTTCTCTCATATTCCAAATTAAACAAGGAATAGAAATCAAGATTTTTTGGCCACCGTTTTGAACAAAGAAATGCCTATACTATATGCTTGAGTGCATTCTATAAGCGTCACCAAAACCTGAGAAAATTTATGAGCAGCCAGGGACAAACTTTTCCTCCTTGTCTTCTCATGTAAACTCAAATATGGTCTCTACTACTCTGTCCCGGACCGTGTATCTAAAATCATTCTATTTCATGCATGCTGCCCATTTTTATGCTACTTTGCTTTCTTCAAAATATGTTAATGAAGGCGTGTTGAAGAGTTTGAAGCATTGGCCATAGAATTATACAAATTGCAGTTTCACCTCATTTAATTTTCTGACAGTCGTGCAATAAATCAGATTTATTTATTTATTTATATATTTGGAGCCATATAAATAATTCAGCTGCTTTGTTTCAGTAATTGCCTGCAAATATTCTTCACATATGAAAGCTGTCTGTGTGTGACTTGATAAATACACGACACTTCTGAGGGGCAAAATTGAGGGGAAGAATTTTTTTCAGTCCGTATGTTTGAAACAAAGCAACCTATTTCTTATTTCCTGTATGAAATCTACAAAGTGGGACATAGCTGTCTTTTGCTTTGCACAATGCTCTATATTTTCCTAGTGAATTCTTTGCTTAATAATGCAATGAAAAATATGAGAATTGTGTATTGCTTGGTTGGGAGAAATAAGATACAGAAATAAAAGTGAGTTTTCACACTTTTTTATTCAACTCACCAAACTAATTTAGAGACTGAAATCACTAGACACTTTTAGAGACTAGATGAAATGGACTTAAGACTGAATTATTGCTACTGACTTCTTAGTGTAAACATTCTTATTTGTCCCTATCACAGACATTATAACATATTCTGACACTACAGAGTCTTTGGTGCTCTCTGAGCATGGTTGCTTGCTTGCAGATGTTTTATTACCCAACTAAATAACATCTTCAGTGTTGGTGACTGTGGGGTTTGCTCCCTGTTTATATATGGTTTTGCCCTGCTGGGATTGGTAGGATGTGGTTTTCTCCTTGGTAATTCCTTGATTATGGTGTTGTTTTCTGCTTGAGTGTTTACTTGTTATTAATCCTTATTTATACAGGTGTTGGTGGCTGGGAAAGATGTGTTCCGGTTTTGTTGCTGTGGTTGTTTCCTTCTTAGCTTTTTATTGTCTCTCTTGAACGATGTGTAAATGTGATTTATCTCTATGGCTGATTTGTCTGAGTACCAAGCTTCCAGGAATTCCTTTGCATTTTGGGATTTAGCTTTGTCTAGGATGCTCATAGTTTTTTACTTGAGTCTGTCCATGTATGGTGAGATTAAAGAGTTTTTATTGGGTCTTTTCACTGCTAGTTGGTGTTCATGGAGGTGTTCTGCTAGTGTTCTGCTTACCTGTCCATCATAGTGGCTGTTGCAGTCCTTATACTGTATGTTGTAGATGATGCCTGTTTTTTCTTCTTGGGCTACTGAGTTCTTTGATTTACTTTAGACCTTTTGGAGGGATTTAGTTGGTTTGTGTGCTACAGTGAGGCCCATGGTTTTAATAGTCTGCTGGTTGTTTCTGTGATGTTTTCTGAGGTAAAAATCAGATGAGATCTGACAGGAGGTAAGCATTAACTGGGCTGGAAATACCCTACAACGGTATTTTACTTTTTGCAGTTAGCTTTTTATTACATAAGCTTTGAAAGATTTAAACAAATCTCACGAGAAAGATACAAAAAGCAGAGTAGAAGATGGATAACTACTAATAAAAGCGTAAGTAAAAACATTATGATGGAAAATATATGATAATGCATATTCCCCTATTTTTCCCTTCATTTCCCCAGCTGCTAACCAAATTTTCAGCTTTTCCCTTTCTTAGCTTTTTTTAATTAAAATTAGTTTTTAAAGCCATAATTTATATGTTCTCAGATTAAGTATTATTCTTATTTGAAATAACATAGAATTAATATTAATCTATTAATATTAATAATTGCTAATAACAATTTTTAATGTCTTGGTAAGACCGCACTTGGAATATTGCAACCAGTTTTATACAGTTGCCACTATATATATAAAAAAATTGAGACTCTAGAAACAATGCAGAGAAGAGCAACAAAGATGATTAGGGGACTGGAGGATAAAACATACGGAGAACCAATGCAGGAATTGAATATGTCTAGTTTAGTGAAAAGAAGGGCTAGAATGGCATGATAGCAGGCTGCCACAAAGAAGAGGGGGTCAAGCTATTCTCCAAAGCACCTGAAGGCAGGACAAGAAGCAACGGATGGAAACTAATCAAGGAGAGAAGCAACCTAGAACTAAGGAAAAAAATCCTGATAGTTAGAACAATTAATCGACTTGTATCCAGAAGTTGTGGATGTTCCAACACTGGAAGTTTTTAAGAGATTAGACAACCATTTGTCTGAAATGATATAGGGTCTCTTGTTTGAGCAGTGGGTTGGACTAGAACATCTCCAAGGTCCCTTCCAACTCTGTTATTCTGTTATTCTTTTAATATCTTAATCTAATCTGATATTGTTAAATTTTAATTAAATCTAGTATTTTTATAGATTTTACAGTCCCTCTAATATAACTATTTTTTAAGTTATAGCTGACAACTGTATGGACATTTTTGTAGACCTGTTATTATGGCTTATGCTTATCAATTGGTTTTAGCAATTGATTTTTAAAAAATAGATTTTAAAAAAAGTATAAATGGAATGAACTTTTTGAATATTCTTAACTCTGCATGTCTGTCGTCTTCTCAATCTCTTTGAGTAATCAGCCCAGGTAATTGAGCCCCTTCACACCTAACATTGTCAAATTCTCTATTTTTTTTATTGAGAAATCATACGGAAAAGGATTTGATTAATTAAAATTGCTGAGGCCTGTGCAGTAAGTTCTTTTAGGTAATTTAAAAAAAGAAAAAGAAAAAAGGGATTATATGTTCCATAGAGCCTATTCAGAATCATCTTCACAATGAGACTTTGTCAGCTCAGGGATTAACTTTTCCACTCTGGGATTTCCATAACATTCTCTCTGTTTAAACAATCATATTTATTGTTTAGGCTTTTATTGTTTTTTATTGTGTGAAATAAAAGCAAAACCGTCAAACATTGTTTGGAAAGCTGCCTGAAGGCTCATCTAATTCCCTGAGGCATCTGAATATCTCCTCCCTATGTTGCTCCCCAATCCTTTTTCAAAATTCATTTTGATTACTCAGAAAAATGAAACAAATGTTTCTTTCTTAACCTTCTGAAATGCAAAATTCATTTTCCCCGATGGTTTAAAAAACCTGTGGGGGCAGGAGAAAGGGATGAAAATCACTGATGTCATCAAAATAGGAAACAAAATTAGGAAGACCTGTCCGGTTTCTCTATAGCATCATATGCTCACAAATTTGAATTAGCTGGGATCACCTACAGGAATGAAGGTGGGCAATAAAATATGCATCCACTATGATCTTATATTTCTGTGTATTGCCTTTTCCTGGAAAACCCCTCCCCCCGACTCCATGTAAGAAAAAAAAATAAGAAGAGACTCAAGGTGAACATGTATTATTGAATGATGGATTCAAAGTGCAGCCCAGTTCTATTAAAATCAACAGAATGTAGGTTGCCTCCTTACAGTCCTTAGCACTCTCATTAATTTAGATTGAACCAGGTAATTCCACATAGGAATTATCCTTTCTGCCTTTTTATGGGTTTGAACAGATCTCTCTGTTTAGTTTAAATACTAGGAAATAATAGGTAAAGAAATGAATGCATCAATGGATGATAAATCTTCAATCAAGGTCACTGGTTACATAAACTGCATTATGCTGTTGATATTATAGATGCTGCATGCCCTTGTCACTAGATCTTACAACATCCTGGAATATAAACTGGTCTGACAGCAAAAGTGAGCCCCAGCTAAACTAAGCAAAGACAAGAGTTTCCAGAATAACAATCAACTCCACACTACTGAATTTTAGTTCATCAACATCAAGAAACCAAGTACTATTATTCATGCAGCTAGCTTGAATCTCCAGTAATATCTGGAAGGGCCATCTGTTCTTCACATCTGGATGAGCTAAATCCATCAGTGTTGGTTGCAGGTATTTGAGTAGCATATGATCACATATACAGTACACACTGGAGCAGTCTCAAAGAGCTGATTTCAGTAAATACTTTAGGTGGACGTTCCTTTCCTCTAACAATGAAAGTGGCTTAAGAATGAAGATGAACACATTTCCATATTTCCCCTGCCCTCTCCTCCACCTTCCTCAATTAGGAGAGCAGGTCTCTGCCTTATTCATAAGTCACCCATTCAATTTATACTCCTGGAAATCTGCATTCTTCTCCCTGCCTTTATCACAAAGCATGCAGCTGACCCTCTTTCTATCTTTATTCTCGAGAAAATAAGTGAAATTCTGATCGTGCACAGGCTGTACACAGGTTGGAAAGATTTAAATCCTCCCCAACCAGTTGGAATTACTTCTCCTGATATCAACTTTGAGGTAGCCCAGGGAGGAAACAAAAACCATGAGTACTAAGGCTACCTGTATTGCAATGTTATAGTAACAGAATCTTGAAAGTCTGAGAGCACTTCTCCCCTCCTCTACCTTTACTTTCCAGAGAACTAGAGAGGGTCCCTTCTGAGCTACTTTCTCCACCCTCCTTTGAACTCAGATTTCATTTCTCAGACTGTTGTCTAAGCTGTGGCTCTTCCTTCTGTCTCCCAAGGATATTCTCATAGTCCATTGCACCTGGGAAGTAGGTGTACTGCACACATTTCCAATTGCCAATCCCAACACAAAGTGCCAACTGAAGCTCATGAAACCAACCTATAGATAATTTCTAAGATATGCCAATTCTGGCAGCCTTGCTATTATTGTTCAGTTCTTTTGTTGAACGAGATGAATCCCATTTAGGAGCAGAATGGTCCTAAACTATGGTTAAAAAAATTAAAAAATGTTCCTAATGAAGTGAAGGTCTAGGGGCGATTTGATAGCAGTCTTCAAATATTTGAGAGGCTGTCACAAAGAAGAGGGGGTCAATCTATTCTTCAAAGCACCCGAAGGCAGGACAAAAAACAATGGCTAGAAACTAATCCATGAGAGAAGCAACCTAGAACTAAGGAGAAATTTCCTAACAGAACAATTAATCAGTGAAAAGACTTGCCCTCAGAAATTGTGGATGCTTCATCACTGCAGGTTTTAAAGAAGAAATTGGACAACCATTTGTCTGGAATGGTATAGGGTCTCCTACTTAAGCAGAGGGTTGGACTAGAAGATCTCCAATGTCACTTCCAACTCTGTTATTCTGTATGAGCCAGGGTGGCACAATGTTTAGAATGTAGTATTGTAGGCTAACTCACTACTGATTGCCAGCAGTTCAATCCTGACCAGCTCAAGATTGACTCAGCCTTCCATCCTTCCAAGGTTGTTAAAATGAGGCCCCAGATTGTTGGGGACAATAGCCTGACTCTGTAAACCACTTAGAGAGGGCTGTAAAGCACTGTGGAGCAGTATATAAGTCTAAGTGCTATTCCTATTGCTATTCAGTACTCTGCTGAAACCAAGAAAAATGAATAGCCTGGTTTGCTATCCTTAGACCTTCCGATCACTTGCCTCTAAGACCATATTCCTCACATCTCTGAAAGCTTCTCCTGCATTCCCAGAGTGACTTCATAAAGGTTGCCATGGTTCCTGTTAGAGACACATTCCCTGTGACTTTTCTTTTGGTTTGCAATCACAAAGCATCCTAATCAGGCCCTGCCAAAACCTGCATCTCAGTAGCAAGCTCCTGGCTGATTGTCAGCTTTCGGAGTTTCCCCGGCGTGCTCTTCATCCTGCCACTGTTGTCTTCATGCTTGCTCTCTCTGAGCCCAGACAGAAGGTTACAAACTGAGGAGGAACAACAGCCTCTGCTGTGCTTTTCCGTCTGTGCGGATGCAATTAAAGAGACAGAAAACACACAGACAAGCAACAAAAAGATCATGGACCCACAGAGACTGGGTTGACCCTCAGGCAGAGGTAACCTCTGATTTTGAAAGAAAAGAAAAATGTCTGTGGCCCAGACCGTTGTGACTCTTTTTCCTAAGCATAGTGAAGAGCAGTATTTGTGTGTGGGCATGCATGTGTGTACATATCTAAAAATATTTAAGTTAACATTTTATACCGAAGCTTCTAAGCTTATCACTCTAAAATAATAATGTTAGAAATATTGGTGTCCTCAGGACCAGCTTCTTACACATTTGTCACAAAATAAAGACCCACTTACTTAATCTAGTAAATTATTCTTTGGATGAACCTCACATTCATCAGCATGCTTTACAACTCTATATTATTAGCTTTTAGATCTCTTTATGGAGCTACTTGGCAATGTCTCCTAATAAGTGATAGCACACAGACTCATGTTTCATTCACACCTGAGAGACCTGAGCTTGCTTAAAAAAAAAATGAATAAAAGCCCTTTGTCTCGCTCATGCTAATAAATTCCTTGGCAAACATTTCGACAGACGTTGTTGTAAGGTTTAGAATTCTTGAAGCAGAAATGGATGAATATTGATAAGTATTTCTCACTTACAACTAATCTCTTGAAAGGCAAAAGGGAATTATTTTGGTGCTGAAAAAAAACCCCATCTGGTGAGGTCTTTGTTTTAAGGTACAGATGAAACAACCATAAGCAAATGGCCAAACAATTCCTAATGCAGTTTCGCATAAGTGCAATGGGCTGAGATGCCACAGTTCTCATTTCCCACAAAAGAAATCTGTCTGCGCTAACTTCTAGCTCTCCCCCCCCCCGAACTTAACTGGTCACGCTGCAGGAAGCCATATTAGGAGAGCTTGACTGTTAGTTTCCTGTCAGAATCTCATTGCTGAAAAATCATTCTTAGTCATGCTTCAGGCTTTTGTCACAGCCACCTAAGCTCAGTTGAGGATAGTCTGGAGAAAATTCCTCCATTAGCAGCTTTTCTTCCCTCTTGAGATGTTGTATAGTTTGGAGGAGGTTAGGATTAGCTAATTCAGTGGACAGACGCTATGTTTGGTTACATAGCTGGGAGGTAGACTTAAGGCCTTAGGCTGTTATTACCTACTTAGGAGCTAAATTCTTTGGGGATAAGTTGGATTTAGTGAAGATCAAGGCCAAGGAGGAGGGAGTGGAAAGCTTGCCCATGGGATAGAAAAAAGAAATGCAAGACAAAATCCTTTACTGCTTTTCATTTTTAGAAATGTTCATCGCAAAAATATTATTCCATCGTTCTATTATGTTTTGACTCTGATAATTCTTCAACTAAAACTGGGAGATAATCAGTCCTCTGCCATAACAACTGCTTTGGAAATGAACTGGATAAAAAACACTTCTATGCAATGCTAGAAAAGAATTAAATAGTAGTGTGAGGGTTTTTTTTCAAGCCAGTCTCAAGTTTTCTACAAAGATAGAGACCTTCAGATTGCTCTGTTTGTTGGGATGGGCTCAAATACTTCCTTTTCTTCACATTATCCAGTTTCTCACCAACACAGAAATAATAGAATTAGTTCCACAGCCTCAGAATTTGTCAGGAGTGTATTCAGTCTTGGTTTTAATCATCCCAAAGAATCATAATACTAAGGCAGTGCCAGATTTGATATGGTTCGGCAAGCATCTCCAAAAACATCCTTTCCAGATGGAGACCTCTAAGTCTACTCTAGAAGCCATTGAGAAAAATACTTCAGGGGCTCAACTGACCCATCAGAAACTTACCTAGGGATTTTATTCAGCAAGTCATTACAGGATTTCCAAGAATCTTATTGCCACCTATACAGAGTCATAGAGATGGTTTTATGGAAATATTTAAAAGCCATTACAGAAACAAAAAAAGGTGAGAAGCATTCTTTGAACCCTAGAAAAGGAGGAAGGAGTATTAGGAAGACATCAAGTTGGCTTCTCCATTATAGGGGTATAAGAAGGAGGGGAGGAGAGATGCATTCAGATTTGCAAGATTCTGGTATAGTAGCTTATCTCAATATCTAAACAATATGTATCAACCTAGCAGTTATGCTCACAATGCATACAGTGGACCCCAGGAAGAAATAGGACAATATGGTATTCAAGTCCTGGAGGGTTGTTCTTTCAAGTACAGATTTTAAATATCTAAGTCTAAAAGAGGGATACAGTTGCCAAACAAGACATGAGCCTATCTTTGATTGCTGGAGCACCACATACACATTTCCTCTCATGATATAGCAAGTGTCAGAAAGAGACCGGCTTAGCCAGGGGGAGGAGTCAAGTGGGGAATTAGTTTAGAGTCTTTACATAGGCATAAGAGGTCAAGGTCCCACCCCACCCCCCGCTCAAATCCCGTTGAACATTATCTAGTCTGTCCAGTCTGGGAAGATTCCTGTGAAATTGGTATGAGCAATAAAGTTGCTAACTGAACTTTTCACATGTGGATCCGATTGTTTGCACCCGACAGCAAGTAATAGAAGCACCTATATGCAATCCATCAATTTTCTCTAAAATAGGCCCTTATTAGGAATTTCATCAAAGTCACTAATAAGTATTTTTTGTGTGGAAAGACAAGAGCATTTCTTTCTTTTTTTTTGCCAATAACTCAATGTCTCCGGATCTCTGTTTAAAAATGTCCTCTGCCTGAAAGGCAGTTGAGTGGAAGCATTGAATGGAAAACCCATGCTATAAAATAAGTTTGGTAAGTCAGCTTACCCAGGAGGTGGACTGAGGCATACTTATCTGTTCAAATAAACTGTTAGTGAATAATTCCGCAGAAATCTTTATAAGCATTGCAAAGATTTGTTCAGTGTAAGGAAATGTGGATTTAAATGAATTTTTATTGACCAATTTTATTCAGAAGGCTAATAACTATAGATTTTGCAATTTTAATATATTTATTTATATTTTTAATATGCATTGATCTACTCTGTATTCTGTGAAATTTGGTTCTGTAAACATAAAAAAAAACCACTTACTCCTGAGAACACTCTAGGAAACAATAATTACATAACATAACAACCGGCTGCACTGGTTACCTGTTTGCTTCTGGATCCAATTCAAGGGGTTGGTTGTCACTTTTAAAGCCTTACATGGGAGGGGTCCAAGGCATCTGAAGAGATACCTCTCCCCAATGGGACAAGTCCAATCCACTTCCTTCTGCTATGGAACCTGTCTGCTAAGGAATTGAAGCAGGCAGGATCAAGGAAAAGAGCCTTTTCTTCTGTGGCCCCATCCCTGTGAAACATTCTACTACTGGAGTTGAGAACTGCCCCCTCCCTTTTGGCCTTCCGGAAGAGTATAAAAAACTAGATTTGCTGGTTGGCCTGGAGCCCCGAGAGGAACACTTACTACTGGCGGTGGATGACAGGCTAAGAAGACCTCATCCCTGTCCCATCTGGCTCTTGATTCTCTTAGTTTTGATTTTAATACAGTTTTTAATATTTTAATCTGTGTACTTTTAGTGTTTTAATTATTTTTTACTTGTTTTATGAGTTGTAAGCCATCCAGAGTCATCTTGTAGGGGAGATGGGTAGCATAAACAAAAAATAAAATAAAAAAAAATAAAAAAATAAAAAATAAAAACATACATACTCTTTCCTGTTCTGTTCCAGAGTTCACTAGAGAACAAGCAAGAGTTGCAGTGGTGGCTGTCCTCAAATACCCTATCATTGGACAATTGTACTGTTTCGATCAAGTAGACAATGCATCAACAAAAGCTTACATCAACCATTAAAGTGGAATGAAGTCCAGTTCTTTACACAAGGAAGTCTTCAACCTATTGAAGTGAATAGAAGGTCCCTTCCTGTCCATCCATGTGAAACATCTGGTTGAGAAATTGAATATGATGGTAAGTAAGATGGCTATCCAGGAGTGAAATTGGAAACTGAATCCAACCATATTTTTAAAGACCACAAACTATTTTGGACTCTTGATGGTGAATCATTTAGTGTAAAACTAACAGGTTTTGGTCTTTCTACTGAAATTCCCATTAGAGAAGACTCTGATTATGAATGTTTGGCTGAAAGGATTTGTATGCCCTTCTTCATACAACCACAGGTTCTATATGAGGGTTGAAAGTGATAATAGAGATCATTTAGTCGTCCAATTTTTCTTAAAAACCTCCAGTGTTGGAGCACCCACAACCTCTGGAGGCTAGCCGTTCCATTGATTAAATGTTCTCATTGTCAGGAAATTTCTCCTTAGTTCTAGGTTGCTTCTCTCCTTGATTGGTTTTCATCTATTGCTTCTTGCCCTGCCTTCAGGTGCTTTGGAGAATAGGTTGACCCCCCTCTTTCTTGTGGCAACCCTAGTCCTTCTTTTCACTAGAGTAGACATACTCAATTTCTGCAACCATTCTTTATATGTTTTAACCTCCAATCTCCTAATTATCTGTGTTGCTCTTCTCTGTATTCTTTCTAGAATCTCAACATCTTTTTTTATATCAGGGCAACAGAACTGGATGCAATATTCCAAGTCTGGTCTTATGAAGGCATTATAAAGTGGCATTAACACTTCATGTGATCTTGATTCTATCCATCTGTTAATGCAGCCTAGGATTGTGTTGGCTTTTTTGGCATCTGCAGCACACTGTTGGCTGATATTTAAGTGATTGTCCACTAGGACTCCGAGGTCCCTCTCACAGTTACCACCATTGAGCCAGGTGTGAATAAAAGATTCTGAACAAACTCTGAATAAGTCTGTTCCACTGTTAAACATTGAAGAACTTTCCAGTTTTCCCGATTCCATCTGGAGAGCAAAATTAGCTATACCATTTATGAGGTTATTATCTCCCGAAGAAAGTGATGATATATGGCAGGGAACAGGGAACCCTGACATGAACCCACCGCATTTTTCATAATTAAACCTGCAGAAATATAATGGAGCCATTTAATTTGAGATGTTTGCAATTTTATAATTGGATTAAAGAGGAGGGGAAGTCCTGTGATCAATCAAAAATTGTGAATAAATGAAGCATGCTCAAGGATTGCAGGAATGCTGTGAACAAATTCTGGATTGATTTTTATTTTAGCTTCCCAGATTTAGTGGTATTCAGTTTTAGGTGTTTAAAAGAATCTGATCCTGAATCTTATGGCACACCTTGCTAATACACTGTTGCATTATTTATGTCATCCATTAGGAACTTAGCATTAAAATCTATTATTAATGCATTCCATTACAAATTTAGGAGTAAATATGCACCCCATCCTGCCATTTATTTGGTTGTAAATGACTGGCGTCCCCTGGTCCATTATTTATGAAGGCATTTTTGCATTTCCTGAGAAGGGCCTTTTCATAAAGATTTTTTTTAGTCTTTGCACACTAGCTCACTTGGCAGATTTGTTGGTGATGTACTAAATGTTGCACAAATTTTTTAAAAGTTCTAAAAACAAACTACACCCTCTGGATAAAAATTGGATATTCATCCCCTTCGGTATTCTGTTCTGCATGTCAGCACTGAGTCATCCAAAGTTGCTGTTAATCCTGGGGCCAGAGAAAATTTCTCTCCCTCTTTTTTTCCTAATGTGAGAAACAATAGTTTTGATTAAAGAGATTCTAGCTGGCCAAAAAAAAAAAAAACCCTAAGAAAAAAACACTGCCCTTTCATTTTACTGATTTAGTTCCATCTATATTAATTCAGGCCCCCACTCACACGGGTGGACACACGCTGGATCTGATTTTTGTCTCAGGCCAGTGGCAGAGTGATCTGACATTAGGGGAGATAGTTATTGAGCCCTTGTCATGGTCAGATCATTCTCTCCTAAGGATGGACTTCCGGACCGCTCCCCCTCGCCG
>NW_015387430.1:101204-136277 GCF_001527695.2 Protobothrops mucrosquamatus
GGATTTTAGGTAGGGATAATTTTAAAAGTATTTTAATTGGAAACACAGCTGGTAATATTTGGTTTTAATTCGGCTTTTATCGGGGTTTATTTTTTGTATTTCTGTATTTTTGTATTTTGCATTTTTTGTATTGTGTGTATATTATTTGTTTTTAATATGCTGTGAACCGCCCTGAGTCCTATGGGAGAAGGGCGGTATATAAATTAAATTATCTATCTTATCTATCTATATCATCAGTTTTCTTACTTGTTAATTTTTTTGCTCTTGAATTTATGAGTTTAAACTGCACAATGCACAGTTTAAGGCCTGAAATTATGATTTACAACAGTTTGCTTAGTGACCATTCAAAGTGACAATGGCGCTAACAAAAGGTGACTTATGCTCATTTTTCACACTTACGACCATTGCAGCATCCCCATGGTCAATTGATTTCCATTCAGATGCTTGATAACTGACTTGCATTTATGATGGTTGCAGTGTTCCAGGGCCATCTGATTACCTTTTGCAATCTTCTAACAGGCAAATAGTCGATGGGGAAACCAGATTCATTACATACAATATATCACATTGTTTAACCATGTCCAAGGAATTCACACTTTTCTGTAATGTGTGAACCAGCCTCTTTGGTAGAGTGTATTTTTAACTTTACAGCTTTAAATGCTTGCAACATAGAAAGTATTTGGAGTGCACATTTTATATGCTCTCATTTGACTTTTTTTTTATGGTGCCACAGAATGCCTCACTTACAATGCACACAATAAAAAGGAGCATGGAACAGCATAGTCTGAAGATTATGGATATCAAAGGGACAGTATAAATTTTATGGGAGAAAATGTTTTCAAGCCACACAAAATCCACAGTAGCGATAGCTTTTTAGAGTCGCAAGTGAGTTTGTTATTTATATCGCCTCATTTTTGTTTGGTTTTGTTTTTAATACAGCTTCAAGAAAATATTCATTCATCCTTTGCTGAATGACATTTTGTGCAAGGTCACAGAACTGGAGAAAATCCTAAAACCTTTACATTGATACCTTTACATATACAATAGATCAAACATATGGTATTAGTTTCAAAAGCTTTGCCTTTGACGTAGATGCATTTTCTTAACCATTGAACAGATTTACCTGTCAAATGCAGAATAAAAGGCCTTCATTATTCACCAAAATATTTTGTCCACAATTCCATGCAAGGAACAACTTAGCAAAAGCATTCTCATATGTTCTGGCTTTTTTCTGTTTTGTCTTAAAGATTACCTTCATCTCCTGCAGTTCAAGGAGTACTTTATATTGTAGTAGCTTGGCAACCGACACCGGTTTTTATTACCAGAGAAAACTATTTGGGTCTCTAATTCTTCCCTAAGTTAAAAGGATTTATAGGATGTGGGGGGGAGAGGGCTCCTGTTTTACCAGAGTAGGGAACATGACACATGAACAAAAATTCAAAGTTGGTAGTGATTTAGAAATTTAATCTTGGAGCATAGGGTTGTTGTGGTTGTTTTTTAGGTGAACTTATAGAAAAGGAGAAAAGGCAAGCAAATGCGATGTGATGCAGCAATTGTTTATTAGAAGATGGTTGTCATACATAGCAAACCCAATGATGAAGATTCCCAATATACTGCACATTCCACTGGAGAAAATTTTCCCATGCATGTATTCTTGTCTGCATGCAGACAAACCCTTTGCAAAATATTTATCCATCCATTCAGTCGTTACATTTATGTGCCAAGAAGACCTGCACCACCCAATTTTATTGTCACAATAATTCTGTGAGTTAAGTTAGACTGACACAGTAGTTTTCATAGTTTAATGGGGATTAAAACCAGAGCTGTTTCTGTTCTAACTGAACACTCTAAGTACCATGGGGATAACAGGGGATCTGGGTCTGGGCCAATAATACTGCAGTACATGTGTAAAATACTTCATCAGTGCGAAATTGTAGCATCGTAGGTACAAGCAGTTGGATTTGCTAAGCAAGAGATGTACAGGTAGTCCTCGACTTACAAAGTTCATTTAGTGACCAGTAGAAGTTGCAACAGCACTGAAAAAAGTGACTTATAACTATTTTTCACACTTATGATCATTGCAGCATCCCCATAGTCACGTGATCAAAATTCAGATGCTTGGCAACTGACTCATATTTATGATGGTTGTAGTGTCCCGGGCTCATGTGTTCATCTTTTGCGACCTTCTGACAAGCAAAGTCAATGGGAAGGCAGAGTCCCTTAACAACTGTGTTACTAACTTAGCATCTGCAGTGATTCAGTTAACAGCTGCGGCAAGAAAGGTCGTAAAATGGGGTAAAATTCACTTAACAACTGTCTTGCTTAGCAACAGAAATTTTGGGCTCCCCTGAGGTCCTAAGGCGAAGACTACCTGTACCAAGAATTTCATTGGTGAAAATGATTCCCAATGGAGCGTTTTTGGAAGACGTCATAAGTTGGAAATAATCAGGACTTTTGCAAGGCTTGAGCGTCTGATCTTGCCTACCAGTGTGAGCATTTCAGTTGAGCACTGGATACAATCCTTTGAATTCTGCAACCATCCAGACAGCTAACAGCAAAGTGTAGTCAATGGCCTTCTGGGTTTTGCAGCCCTGGTTGAATAGCCATAGAAGCACCCTGTTCTGTGAAGGGATTCAACTCACTGCTCCCATTGTCTCCAAGAGATTGTGGAATATGCAAAGTTGTTTTGATTTAATAAAGTCAGAATATTGGGAACAATACAGACTATTACAAAGGTATACGAACATGATGCCTACTCTGGGTTTCCACCTTTTTCATAAAGCCAATTAGAGTAGTATAATTAATGTGGAACACCCGGGCTTAAAAGTAATAGGTATCCTCCTGTTGCATTGTAGGAGGAGTTGTAGCAAGTGAGTTGTGGTAGAATGCAGTCCAGCTTCCCAGGAAGGAAGGCAGCATTCCAGAAAAGCAAAAGACAAGTTGAGATAATTTGAGTGGGAGGAAAAGAGTCAGAACAGCTCCTTCCTAGAAGTGAGGAACAATAAAGGAAACTACTTAGAAGAATCTCTGTGTGTCCCGCTTGGTTTTTGATGACTGACAGAAGTCCAATGCATAAAATCTTCATATATGAAAATAGTCAGTACTAGAGATTACTAGCATTTGAAAACTACTTTTTTGTATCAAAATAGCCACCCCCACCTTTATAGCCTGGTAGCATGCTCGAAGTGAGAGAACCGGTTGATTGTAGCACTTAGTTTTAGCAATGAAAGGAACTCATCACCTCAAGGACTTGGTTATTTTTTTATATCCTGCCTTCATCGTTTCAAAGATGCTTTTTTCACTGGACTTTCTTGTTTTTTCTTTGAAGATGTTTCGCTTCTCATCCAAGAAGCTTCTTCAGTTTTGACTGGATGGTGGGGAATGGCAGGATTTATAGTCCTTGCAGACAGCTGGTCATTTGCATTCTTTTAAGCAAGTCCTTGAAGCCCCTGGAGACTTATCTATGTCGTTAGGGCCACCCTAATGGGTGTGGAGCCTTCTTGGAACTACTGAAAGGACTGTGTTGTAGACTGGAGATAGATGATGTCATATCCCTCCCCCTCTGTTGAGAGAAGACTGTTCAGTTTTGACATAGATGGCCTCTTTGACTCCTCTTTCAAACCAGCGGTCCTCTCTGTCCAGAATGTGGACTTTGCTGTCTTTGAAAGAGTGGCCTTTGTCTTTTAAATGCAGATGGACTGCTGAATCTTGTCCTGATGGGTTTGTTCTCCTATGTTGTGCCATGCGTTTATGAAGTGATTGTTTTGTTTCCCCAATGTACTGATCGGCACATGGCTCACTGCATTGCACTGCACATACCACGTTGCTCGGTTTGTGTCTGGGTGTTTTTATCCTTGGGATGGACAAGCTTCTGCTTTAATGTATTCTTGGGTTTGAAGTGTGCATGTATGATGTGTTGGCTGAAGATCCTCCTGAGCTTTTCCGGTATTCCTGCAATGTATGGAATGATTACATTGCTTCATTTATTGTTTTCTTCATTGTCTGTTATGGAGGAGCTCCTGCTGGGTCATTTTTGGGATTTGATGATCAGCTGTCTGCACGGAGTATAAATCCGCCATTCCCCACTATCCAGTCAGAGCTGAAGAAGCTTCTTGGATGAGAAGCAAAATGTCTTCAAAGAAAAACAAGAAAGTCCAGTTGCGTCATGATAAAAGCACATTTGGGACAACCATGACCTGGATGACTGAGAATCTCCATGGACATCCTGCCTTTATTATTTTTACAAATAACTCAAGACAGCAAACATATCAAACACACCTTCCTCCTCCTATTTTCCCCACAACAATACCCCATGAGGTGGGATGGGCCAAGAAAGAGTGACTGGCCCAAGGTCACTCAGCTGCCTTCCATGGATAAAGCAGGACTAGAACTCGCAGTCTCCCTGTTACTAGCCTGATGCCTTAACCACTGGACAAACTGGCTCTTGTGGAGTAGTTCTGCCAGCAGTATGAGTCCCCTATATTTTTACAGGAGACTTTGAGTAAAAATGACTAGTTTTTAGAATATGTTCCCCACTCCCATTGTACCACCCATGCTACATTTAAAATACTTGATTTTAGGGCTTAGCAGCTAATAGATATATTGCAGCAAAGCTAGCTCATGTCTAATTCATTTTGATGGTGATCATAAGCTCGCAACATAAAATGCAAATAATGAAGATTTATTATGCAGCTCACTTTCATGGCTATGATTTTAATCACCAAAGCGATTTTAGACATAAAAGTAAACATTTACTGTTTTCCACTATTTTTAGTTCATTTTTTTAGGGTATTAGAAAAACTTAATGCTCCAAACTTCAGATTTATAAAATTGATTCAAACCCTTCTGGAGGGTTTATAAAACTCGGGTAGGATTAATAATAAACCTGCCTAAACTAACAAGCCAAGACCATTTGTCAAACTTACTATTTCTTGACACTTAGCATTTCAAAGCCATGCTGGCTATTAATGCCAAGCATTTATATTTTGTAAAACTGTGTGAAAGCCTGATAGGCTCCCAACACATTTCCTTGCATAGCAAACACAATTTTCATATTCATGTCTTACCTGTTTTCTCTGCTTTTTTAAAAAAGGAAGGGTCTTCTTAGCACAATCGTGTAACCCTTAAATCTCATTGAGAAGGGAGAAAGCTCCTCATTGGGAACTACTCTGTCAGCAGGAATATAGATGAAAGTTGTTCTTATATAAGAAATATAATAGATTGCTTTACAACCTCTTGTGGTTTCATGGAAAAGTTATCTTAATAAATTCAACTTTCTGTACTCACAGCTGGTATGCTTTACTAATTGCAACAAGATGGACTCTAGGGTGGGGTTAGAGAAATCCCCTCAAGCTCTAGGGAGATGCAAATAATACAAGCTACCCCCAAGGTTACTGACTATATTTTCATACCAGTGTAATGGAATCTTCTCTGATGTAGTGGACCAAGTAAGCCATGAGTTAATATATCTTTCTGTGGTAAAATTAGGATGTTTCCATCTTCAGATAAATACAGTAAATCTACTCATGATCAGAGGGTAGGATGTGAATTGGAGAACAGGAAGGATGTGGTTTTTCTCCTTTATAGAAATAACACTGCCACTATTAATATTCTTCAAGTTGCATTGCCATACAATGATCAGCAAAGAGAAACATACGCAGTATTCGTTTAGATGCTATTTTCCGATATGTGATTAGAAATATTGAATTGGAAATATTGTTGTTCTGCAGTTTTATTCTTGTAGGACTATCACATCTGGGTTGCCAAAATGCAGGTCACCTCTACCTACATGGCAGCCAAGAGATAACTAACATCTGGACTGCTTCAGCCAGGAAGTGTTTGCCCTAGATATTCCTACTTTACTATTTACTATTCTTTCCTGGGTTTTCAAGGAAAAAGTTGCCTCCATCCAAGGTAAGTTAAATTCTAGTCCCTACAACCAAAGTTCTCATGAATAGGACCAGCTTTGTTTTGTGTACATTGAGTTTCAGTTTGTTTATTGGACTTCAGTTTTCCTTTCAGCAACAGGTATTAGCAGGTTTTTAAAATGTAAAAGAAGAGAATATAGGTCAAGAATGTCCAACCTTGGCAACTTTAAGAGTTGGTTGGGGAGTTCTGAGAACTGAAATCCACCATTCTTAAAGTTGCCAAGGTTGGAAATACCTGATATAGATAGATAGTCTTACAAAGGAAAACTATTTTTCAAAATAAAATAACATGAGGAGAACCTTCTTGGCATGATCTATATATCTATATATCTATATCTATATCTATATCTGTTCAATATATATCTATATCTATATCTGTTCAATAACAATAAGGTATAAACAAGCTGTTTATTGTTAAAATAATTTTAAAACAATAAAATCAACTATTTACAATATTAAAAAACAACTTAGCTTTCGCTGGTCCACTGCCAGCGTCCTCAGAGTGAAGCTTAGGGGGTGGGGAGTTCTTTTTTGTAAACCTCTATATCTATCTATCTATCTATCTATCTATCTATCTATCTATCTATCTATCTATCTATCTATCTATCTATCTATCTATCTATCTATCTATCTATCTATCTATCTATCTATACATATCTTAGAAAAGTTTGCATTGCTTTTATCTCAGTGAGAAGGATTTTGACAGTTCTTTTAAGTCATATTTCCTATATATTTTTAAATGGATAAAAGGAATTCCCTCCCATTTTAATCAGCACTGATTTCCAGCTTTTCTATCAAAGCTTATCCTGTATCAGTAAGCAGAGAATTAGCAAATTAATGAAAGCATTTATTAAATTGTAAATAACCTACCTGGCATCACATATAAATGTATTAACTGTGAATTATGTTTCCCTGAGATACCAGAGATAATAGAAATTTTCCTTTAGAGTATTGCAGTGATAGAGGGCAGCTGGCTATCTCTGTGCAATACAATTTCAATTGACTCAAGAGAGCTCATTCAGAAGCAATCACAGTAGTTTTGTCAGACTAACAATAAAGCCGTAGCAACTAAGAAAATGCTTGACACCCATCCTGAGTGAAGAACAGATGTCAGATAATTATCTCAAAGGGAACAGGCTAGCCATGTTCCATCCAAGTTCTACTGTATGCATTTCTACATACTCTGAAGGACTTTTTTCTCTTGTTCTGGCATGCTCAGTTTTCATTACTTTTATTGACTCAAAATACAAGTCAGGTTCCATTCACAAGTGAAAGTAACTTTTATGTTAATATTGGAATTAAACTAAGGGTGGAAAAAGAAAGCATTCAGACTTCAATGAAATGAAATTTGCCTAATCCATTACAGTGGTATCTTGGTACTCATAATTAATTGGTACCAAAAATGATGAGTGCCAAACAAATTTGTCCCATAAGGAATAATATAGTGAGTCATAAGGCAGCTGACAAATTCTAGCTTATGCATTGAGTACTAAACAAACAATGAGTACTGGGACAAAATTTTTGCATCAAGATGCTTTGAGTACCAAATTTGATGAGTTTCAAAGCAGTTGAGTACCAAGGTACCATTATACTTCCTAACCTTCTAAGGAAAGCATACATACACACACAAAAATATCAGTTCAGTCAACATACTCATTTTTCTAGATTTGTATATCAGATTTGAAAACAGACCTTCATTCTCTCATCACTCTCAGTTTACTTACAGATATGCTCTGCATGTGGTTGCCTTTGAAAGTATGCCTTTGAAACATGGAAATTATAATCAGTGCAAAAAGAAGGAGTCCGGTGACTGATGGGTGTTGCTCACCAGAGAGCACATTTTACCTGCATTTCAGGCCTGAAATCAGTTACTGGCAGGTGAATTCTCCTACCTGAATTGGCTGTGCTTCACTGAAGAAATGCTTAGTCATAACCCACTTTTATGAAGAAAGGAGAATGGAAATTAAGAAGTTGCTATTCCAAAATGTGGACTATCTTCCCCTCAGAATTAGGGCTTGTTTCACCCCTTTGAACATTCTGGAAACAACTGAAGACAAATTTTCCAAAGAGCATTTGCTAGAGTTGTTTGTTATTCCCATATTTAAATTATTCCACTTAGACCTGTTAATATTTACTTATTTGGTTACATTTTGTTGTATAGTATTTTTACATGGTCATTATTATAATGTATATTTGCACTGTAGCATTGATTGTTTTATTATTTTAATTATGTTTATTACAGATATTTTAATTATGATAGTTTTGTCAGCTGTTTTGTAAAATTTCAATCTTAGAGAATATCACTCCCTTTGATGGTAGCTGAGTAGTGATTGATTCATTTTTGTGTTTTGAGGTCATTGCTGTCCATTGGCAATGTGGAAGACCAATGGTAATGCTTTATCAAATATTTTTATTGGAAAGCAATTGTCTACCATAAAGAAGAAAAACAGCAAACATATAACACTCTTTCTAACAGTGACTGGAACATATGGATCAAGAAAGACATAACTTCAATTCAGAGATGTGACACCCAACTGCATGCTGCAAAAAATGCAATGAATGAAAAAAATCAGAACAAGTCTACAAAAGGAGTCTGAGACAGCTGAAAAATTAGTAAAAGAGCTGAGACTAAGGAGTAAGTCTTTTGACTCTGGTTCATTGGTACACTGAATGAATCTTTTATCAATTTATCAAAGAGAGTACAAGAATGGTCACACAGAGAAATGAATTCACCTCTAAAAACCACTATTGATATACACTAAGTGACAAAAACAGTTCATTCATAAAGGAAAGTTGTGAGCTATAATGATAATACTCCTGTAATAAAGACTGATGAAATAAAAGGCCAGCAAACTTTAGCCATAAACATGGCTTTGACCCTAACAAAGGAACAAGCAGCAGGCAAAAAGCTTGAAAACAAGGACAGACAGTATACAAACAATGCAGCTGATACAATATGAAGCATACCTATAAATAATGTTTATATGGAAAGAAAAGTCATAACTCTGGAAAGTAAACTACCTTACAGAAATGGCAAAATGGCATGCACAGAAGCATCAAAAAGTATGATTCTGAAGAAGATTATTTCTTTATAGATTGAATCAGTATGGATGGGGCTAGACATGAAAAAGAAGAGTGGGATGGTTTATCCATACATCAAAAGCATCTCAAAAATCACCAACAGATTATTATAACCACATGGGATCACTGTAGCACACAAACCAACTAAAGTTCTCCAAAAAGTCCTCCAAGTTCTCCTAAATAAGCCAAAAGACCCAGTAGCCTAAGAATAAAAATACAGGAGTCATCTACCACACAATTGTAAGGACCAACACCCACTATGTAGCACAAACAGGCAGAAGGCTAGGAGAATGCATCCATGCACGCCAACTAGCAGTAGAAGACATGACAAAAACCTTAATTGTATAACACATGGCCAGACTAAACCATAGTTCCAACTGTGAAACTGTGAACATCCTAGACCAAGCCAAGTCCAAAAATACTAGAGAATTCCTGGAAGCCTGACATTCAGACCAATTAGCCATTAATAGGCATATAAAGACAAATAACACCTATATACCATTTAAAAAAGCTAAAAACAAAAGTCCAAAACAATACCTCACTGGCAATCAATACCAGAAAAGCAGAGATTGACACCTTTGAATAAAATAGAGCTGGAAGAGACCTTGGAGGCCTTCTAGTCCAGCCCCCCACTCAAGCAGTTCCATCTGAAAATAAAGGCACACTTATAACAAGGAACACTATGGGGTTCAAGGGCAATTAAATCCCAATATTTGTTTTTTGACACATATCTTTGTAGTGCAGATATGGAGATGCCTGTCAAACAAGTACAGTTTCAAAGTAGAATAAATCATTCTTTCTCACATTTATACACTACAGATGCTACACTCATGATGCTCTCAGGTTCAGCTTATAGTCACTCACTCACACACTCACAGGCCTGGAAAATTGTCACACTCAATCACTTTCAACTGAACACTGAGGTACAAATGGTTCTTTAAAATACACAGAGACCCAGTGAATTTAAAATAACACCAAACTTTTACTGATTATAAAGTATATTTGCTATTACACAGACACACATACTCCCTCATCCATACATCCTCAACTAGGCTGCCAGGCATTAGCCAAAGGGATGGAAACCACAAAGTCTGGGATCCAAAGATGACTCAAAGAATGGGCTGGGTTCAGGACCCCTTTGTATTCCCCGAAGTCCTTGTTTTGTTGATGGTGAGGGGCTTCCCATGCAGGCCCCACTCCTTTGTTGGTGAGACTTGGGGAGGGGCTTGCCATGTGTTCAGGCCCAACTTTATCCTTTTGTTTCTTTAACAACTCGGTTCCTTTCCTCAAAGAGCTTTTCCTGGCTTTTGACCGCCCTGCTTACATGCCTTCAACCACTTAAGTAAGGTGACTTCAGCCTAGTCTCACGCAGGAAATATGTAACACAATTTAATCTGGGTCCCCTGTAGAATAGAATTTAAAAAGAAGGAGATTTGGATCCTACGTTATTAAAGATATACAGTATGATGTGTCTCTTGAAGGTTGCCCCCTCCCCTTACCATTTTATGAGGTTTATATAACAATCATTTTTAAAATGGGAAAGAACCCTACCATTTATGCAACTTATTGCCCAATATGTTGTGCAAAGATTCTAACTCAGCTGTAGCATGAAGGTTGCCGAAGGCATTACTGTTAAGAATTTATCTTGTACAATCTGGCATTATGAAAGGATGCCAAGTACCTAACAATATTAGATTATTGATAATTATTTTAGTAATATACTCTGAGAATTACAAAATGCCTCTAGGAGCTTAGTTGGATACAGCAGAAGTATTTTAATATAATATACATTACTTTTGGGGAAGAAGTTATGAAAAAATGGATTTCTATCAAATATTACTGCTTGGCTTAAAATTTATTATATTTGGCCTTTTGTTGGAGTAATAACTAATAAGATTATTTTCTCCCCAATTGTGATATATTATAGAAATTGTTGAGGGGGAGTTTTGATTTCTCTTATTAGACAATGCTATGATATTCAAGGTATGCTTGTGGGAAGAATCTAACATAAGTTGTTATTTGTAGATTATATTTTAGACTTTTAACAGTTATCATTTTTTAAAGTAAGAATGCAATAAATTGGAATAAATAAAACATTACCTTGGCAACTATATTTTTATGGAATTAAGTTTTAAAATAGGGAGTCTGTCTTTGTGTATATTCTATTAAACAGCTTTAATAGGATAGGATAGGATAGGATAGGATAGGATAGGATAGGATGGGATGGGATGGGATGGGATGGGATGGGATGGGGTGGGGTGGGGTGGGGTGGGGTGGGATGGGATGGGATGGGAGGCCAGGGGAGGGAAGAATTATTCATAAAAGAATATTTCATTACATAACCGGAATATTTCAAATTGTATGACACAGATTAATGGTGACATTAATAAATTATTAAAAATGTCTATAATATGTACAAACATACAATCCTGAGTTCTGTGATGTGAAGTCCAGAGCAGAAGGCTGTGATGTAACATACCGGGCTTTGGTTTGGCTCCGAGTTTGCGGTCTGGCTCTGTGTTCATGGCGTGTGTCCGTTTGCTTTGTGTGGGGGTCGGAGGGAGGTGCAGCAGCTGGTGATATTGTCGTGGTTTGGCTTCTGGATGGTGGTTGCATTTCGTCTGAGGGATGGGTTTGGGTCTGGTGAGGGTGAATGGTGGTAGTGTCCTGTGTTGTTCTGGGTCCAATGTTGGTTTTCGTGGCTGGGACTCGTTTGTTGATTAGGGCTAGTTTCCAGATGTCTGGTAGGCAGGAGGTATTGTCACGTTTATTCATGTTGTGGGGGTGTTTTTCTATTTCGATGGCTTCCATAATTATTCTCTTGTTGTGGTGTTCAGTTTTGGGGATTAATTTGGTTCCTTCAAAATCAATTTCATGTCCTGTAGCTTTAAGGTGCTGGAAGAGGGAGGAAGTTTTTTCTTCTTTTCTGACTGTGTTCTTGTGTTCTGCGATGCATGCATTTATTCTCCTATTAGTTTGTCCAATGTATGTGGCTGGGCAGATTTTGCATGGTATTTCATAGACTCCTTGGTTTTCTAGCTGGATCCTGTCTTTGGGGTTTCTTAAGATGTTGGCTATTTTTTGGTCGGTGCCAAAGGCTGTCTTGATATTGTGTTTGTGAAGAATTTTGCTGATTTGATGTAGGGGAGGAGGGCGATGTCATTGTACTGTTCTCTGTCTCGGTTCTTGGGGGGTGTTTCCCTTTGGATTAGGTTGGTAATTTTATTTCTTTGGAATCCGTTGGAGATTAATACGTTTGTGAGAGTGTGTAATTCAGTTTTCAGGTGGTCTTTGTCAGCTAGGCGTTTGGTTCTGGAGATGAGGGTCTTGGCTACAGAGTTGATCTGTGCAGGGTGGTGATGGGATTGTGCGTTTAAGTAGCGGTTGGTGTGTTTTTTTTTTCCGGTAGATGGTGTGTCCTAGGGAGCCATTGGGTTTTTTGTAGATTAGGACGTCCAGAAAGGGGAGTTGGTTGTTAACTTCTATTTGCATCGTGAATTGTATTTTGGGGTGTAGGCTGTTGAGATGTGTGAGGAAGTTGTCCAGTTTTTCTTTCCCGTGTGACCAAATTACAAAAGTGTCATCTACATATCTAAGCCAGAGTTTGGGTTTGTGTTCAGATTTGTGTAAGGCATTGGTTTCGAAGTGTTCCATGTATAGGTTTGCGATGATGGGAGAGAGGGGTGATCCCATAGGTGCTCCTTCTATCTGTTTGTATCTTTGTCCATTGTGGATGAAGTATGTGTTGGTTAGGCAGTGGTTGGTCAGATCTAGGATGTGCTTAGGGGGGGTTGTATTTGTTTTGGATAGCTGTCAAGGCTTCTTTTATAGGCACTTGGGTGAAGAGGGATGTGACATCAAAGCTCACAAGTAGGTCACTGGGTTGTAGGAGAAATCATCCAGATGCCCCAAGCTCTATGGCCTCCCCAAGATTCACAAAGAAGGAACACCACTCAGACCCATAGTCAGCTCCATAGGCTCACCTCTACAGAATCTTGCCAAATTTCTCGCCAAACAACTTCATCCCTACACACAATCCATCTCCTCACACGTACAAAACTCACTCCACTTCATAGAAACAATAAAGAAACAAAACCTACAACCCAGCAAACTCGGAGCCAAACCAAAGCCCGGTATGTTACATCACAGCCTTCTGCTCTGGACTTCACATCACAGAACTCAGGAGGTTATAGCGCTAAAGCTCAGGATGTTGCAACACAGAACTCAGGATATCACTACACTAGATCTCAGGATGTCATCACACAGCCCATTACCCAGGTCGTTACAACACAAAAGACTAATGGGCACACAGCCAGCACCTCAGCTACTCAGGATGTTATGAAACAGCCAAACAATCCGCAAACAATTACTTCAACAAAGCCAACCAACCCACATACAGCAACAAAGCCAGCACTCCACACACCCCCACCAAAATTTATAGAGAGACGGCAGCTCCGATCACACTTTGCTCGCACAAGCACGAAGCCGAAGACCCCAGCCTGAAGATGACGAGTGGGACCTCGTCTAAATGTCGCCAAGATACTCTCAATCTTACATGGGAAAAGACCCAAATACGCCAAGACCTGCATACCTGTACCCATGAAAATCTACGAATATAGATTTATATATATATAAATGTTTATATATAAATATATATAAATATATATGTTTTCTGAGGTGTGTATATATATATATATATATACACACACACACATACTGTATATATATTCCTCCAGCTTTTCTGATTTGCAATTATATCATTTGGCATATTTGTTCACTTCAGCACTGTAATTGGAATAAAATGACATTGCTTATGGACCATTGTAGGATTAATTAGAATGCTATTATTTTGCATCTTTGAAATCTTTGCAAGTACTAAGTATTATATTTTGTATTTTCAGCATGAAGTTGATTAGACATCTTTGGATGATATTGGGCAAGAAAATAAATTAATCTTTGTTCTTATGAGAAACTGACCCTTTAGAATAATTCTTAGCTAAAAGTGGAGTTTGATATATACATATATCAACCCTGAGAATGGGGTGATTTCCCTTAATCAGCTAACTCTTAATTATATTTTTAAAACTTTTGAAAGGTGACAAAAAGAATAGAATTTGCCAAAAATATTTAAAAGGCAATGTACTGTAGTTAGTTTTAAAAACATCATTTGCTCTGCTCTTTGTTTGAACAAGACATTTGGCTGCTCTAGAGATTCCTCTGGTACTTACTATATTATATTAGGGAACAAATATTCTTGAAGGCATGCAGGAGGACAACCAAATTAGAAGATGGAGGAGAAACTTAATGGAACAAAGAGTAATCCCAAGGGAGAACATGGCTGAGGGATCTGATCTCCCCTATGTTACTTGGAGAACATTGAATAAGTTGAAGGTGGAAGTGCCTAAGTGTAAAACCAATACGCTCAAGTGGGGATTGTTGGTGAATAACAATACTCTGTGCAAATGTGCAAAGACAGATAGTCTGGCCCATTTGTTGGTCTGCCAGTTACTACCACTAGAATGTACTGAAAGTGATTTGTTTCTGTCCAACAATAAAGCCAAAAAAGGGGCCTCATTTTAGCAGCTGAAAATTTGGACATGAAATAAATAAATTTTAGGGAATATTTTTTGAGGTTAAACCATCAATTATGTTGAAATGCTAATATTATAGAAGAATGAAATGTGTTCAATATGCAAGTAATGTGTAATAGAGGCTAATAGAAGAATATGACAAAATGAATGGTTCCAAGCATTGAGAATGGGTTTCCTTATCTAATGGTGATTGGGGAGGAGAGATCCCATCCTCAGCTTCAGTTATGTAGGGTCAGTGTTCTCCCTTCTCCTACTCAACATCTACATGAGACCACTGGGTAAGCTTATCCATCATCATGGGGTGAACTATCATCAGTATGCTGATGGTACTCAATTGTACATCTCTGTCCTTGGTGAATTAAGCAGTGTTGTGGACCTCTTATCTCAGTGTTTGGAGTCTGGGAGGATCTCAAGGAGCATGTGGCACTCTTGGCTGGAATGACTTTTGCACAGTTTTGTCTAGTGTGCCAGATGTGCTCATTCCTGGATTGGCATGTCCTACTTACAGTCACTCATGCCCTGGTCACCTTTAGACTGAATTATTGCAATGGCCTTTACATGGGGCTGCCCTTGAAGAGTGCCAGAAAGCTTCAGCTGGTACAGAATGCAATGACATTGATTATGTGTGCTCATAGTATTACGCTTGTTCTCTGGGAGTTGCATTGGTTGCAGTTTTCTTCTTGGTCCAATTCAAGGTTCTGGTTTAACTTTCCAAACTGGTTCATGGCATGCGACTGAGCTATTTGAGGGCTGCCTTTCCTGGATATATCAGCTCACTCCGTTGGATCTGGCAGAGTTGGCATGTTGCAGGTATCATCGGCTAGGAATGTTCCATTGGTAGGTCCCTGGAGATGTGCCTTCTCCATCATGACACTTGCCTTATGGAATATTTTCCCCCTCCCCAAAAATTAGATCAGCTCCATTCCTTTTGACTTTCTGAAAGGGCTTCCTTAGATGGTTCAATTGTTGAGATAGCCATTTTTCCTCTCATTCCTATGGTTTATATTTTTTTTCTTTTATCATATTTGATAACATTGATTTTTATCATTTATTTATTTATATCCTGCTTTCACTATTTTTACAAATAACTCAGACCGGCAAATATATCCAACACACCTTCTTCCTCTTCTTTCCCACAACAATAACCCTGTGAAGAGTGACTGACCCAAAGTCACCCAGCCGGCTTTCATGCCCGAATCAGGATCAGAACTCAGGGTCTCCTGGTGATTGGCTCAAACTCAACCAACTGGCTTTCTTGACTAAGGTGAGACTAGAACTCACAGTCCCCTAGTTTCTAGCTTGGTTCTTTAACTAATACACCAAACTGGCTTTATTTTTGATATACTGTATATATATATTGCTTTGCATGCTTTGCAACTATAGCTACTAAATCTTTGAGTATAAAGAACTGACAGAGACTAAAAGTTTTGCTCTTAGACTCAGTAGAAGAGGAGGTTGGAGTCTAATGCTTCCCCAAAGGGAATGATTTACAACATTGTGGATATAATAAAGTTGAGGAAAGTTATTATCCTACCCATCCAGAACTTCCCGTCTCAACACATTGAATGTTTTACTAGCTTTCTCAAATTAGTGATATTTCTACAATCAAAGCAGACAGAATTGGGTCAATCACTTCATTATATTTCTCAGAAAATAATGGTTAAACCAGGGGTGGGCAACTATGACAACTTTATGACCTGTGGACCTCAATTCCCAGAATTCTTGTCAGCTATGCTGGCTCAGGAATTTTAGGAATTGAATTCCACAGTTCATAAAGTTGTCATAGTTGTCCACTCCAGGTTAGATTTTTGGGACAGAGGTAATCAAACCTTTACAGGAAGAGATTAAAGCAATCAGTTCTAAATTACTGCAAGCAGAGAATTTACAGCCAGTCAAAGCAATTCAGATAAAATTGCTAACCTAAAAAGAGAACCAAATGCAATGCAGAAATTCTGAAGAATCAAATCAAGAGGTTAAATTAATGCTTTTATGAGTGGATTTTATGAAAGGATAAATACATTTAGCTTCAAATTAAATTTTACCAAACAAACCATTAAATTCCTGAATTACATCTTCAGATGAAGATAGTAAATCTCCACATACATTATTGAGCCCAAAGCCAATAAGATTCATCCATGGAACATTATTGTTCATTTAACCAATTACTGAAAAATAACCAGGGACTTTGTCAAGATGAATACAAGCTAATTTGGCTGCAATTGGTAGTGTTAAACACTTTTTTGAACCATTCATTAGAAACTCTTCACAAGAAATTTTGTTTCTTTACTAAACATTTGCAGAAAGCTGCAATAAAACATAAAAAATTCTTCCTAGTGAAGACAGGTTTTTAAAGATGTAACTACAATAGCAGCATTGCCATACGAAGTACCAACATTTTGGGGTTTTTTTGTTGAATAAATAAATTCTACAGCGATAAAATACATAGACGTTTTGCCTGACAAAGAAGGAAGAAAAGATTATTTTAATCAAAAATGAAAGCAAGCAAAGCGGAAAACATTATTCTTTTAAAATGAGTTTAGAAAAAGGCTTTTGTACCAGGGACAATATCACCTATAAAATTGCATTTCAAATTTCCAAGCTGCTGACTTATTATTGCATCATCTTTTCTATTTGCATTAATCCAAATATATGACCAATTAAGAGTCATATTTCCATAGGTGTCCAGGGAGGGTAATGATACAAACTCTACCCAAAACATATTGGCATGCATCTTCACAGCAAAGATCTAAAAAAAAGTGAGGCTTGTGCCATTATGTCGAGAGGCACATTTGAACATTTGGATATCATTAATGTATACTTATATAAGTTTGTGGTCTAGTTTGCAAGTTATTAAATAATTATTTTGCATGACCAATTTCTCTGGAAATTTCTGAACAAATAATAATTTTTTATTTGAAGTTACCCCAAAGAAGTCTAATATATAGAGACAGAGGTATACTTTGGGAGATTTAGTATACCTAGATATATCAAAGAGTTTGTATATGTATATGCATGTGCATATTATATATAACTGCCGACATCATCAGAATAAAATGCCAGAGGTTTGGAAGCTTGCTTATGAGACCGACTGTTTTTGTGCTCTGCTCATTGAGCGAGTTACCAGTCTACCTGGCCCAATTGGCCGTATTACTTCTAGTTGTCTCACATCCGTCCGTGTGTTCCTAGGCTCAGGAATCATCGTGTCTCTCGTTGTCACTCTCCTTGCCTGCCTCATTCATGTCTGAGTACCCGTTGCTGTAGATTGGTCCCATAATGCCTCTTATCCTATGGCCACCACCCCCTGTTGCTGTGTGTGTGCCCAGGCTCCCATCTTTGGTTCTTGTGCAGGTTGGGCACATGTGGCCAACTACAATCATACATTCGATCTTGCAGGGGTGGAGGCCATTGCCCAGGATACCACCAAGGGTGGCCGACTGCTCAAGGAGGCTTGGTTGTTGGACGGTCACTCGATTAATCGCCACATAGACTTACTGCCTGCCTATCAGGCACTAAGGAAGTGGGAGGAACAATGTAACAACTCACAATGAGTGCAATGAGTGCCACCAATGCAGGATCAGAACTGTTGCCCCATGCGATAACAAAGAACACAGCAACAAAGGGGTGGCCATAGGACAAGAGGCGTTAGGGGACCAATCTACAGCAACGGGTACTCCAAAACGAATGAGAAAGGCAAGGAGAGTGACAATGAGAGACACAATGATTCCCGAGCCTTGGAACACATGGACGGATGTGAGACAAGTAGAAGTAATACGGCCAATTGGGGTGGGTAGACCAGTAACTTGTCAATGAGCAGAACGCAAAAACAGCCGGTCTCATAAACAAGCTTCCAAACCTCCAGCATTTTACTCTAACGACATCAGCAGTTAGCCAATGTTAGCTAAATTTATTAAACAGTTTTGTTTGTATTTTACCCTGGTGTTCGATTTTTTTCTCAAGTATGTGTATACATACATACATACATACATACACACACACACACACATCCTATTGAATGAACACACAGGTGCACACACCACACATGGAAATGTTTATAAGAGACAACAAACTTGGAGTGTTTTGCCCTTTACAAAGAGAAATATATCAAACTCAATCTAGAAAATAATATTCCAAGAGTTATATTTCCAGCATGGGGGGGGGGGGAATCTCACTTTAAATGGGATGATTTTCTGTTGACCCATTTCTAACTCTTTCCTTATTTCCAAATAAAAATATATGGTTTCCAAATGGTCAAAATTTGGTTGTTAAGAGATTCTTCTGCAAAATCCAATCTCAGAATTTTGAAAAACAGCAGTGAAACTCAAGTTAGATTGATTGCAAAGGGCAAATCCATGGCAGTTGTGATTTACCTGCCAGCAACTGGCACCCCCACCTTTTTCCCAGTGCATTTTTATGATTCCTCCCCCCCCCCAATTTTTCATTTTTGGCATTTATCTAATTCACTTATATAAATGTGTCAATCCTGGGCACAATTAAACCCCACTTTTACAGTTCCCTATAGTTAAAACCTAAGGACTTTGCCTTTGAACGCCTCTTTAGTGAATAGTATAGAATTCCAGCAAAATCTATCTATCTATCTATCTATCTATCTATCTATCTATCTATCTATCTATCTATCTATCTATCTATCTATCTATCTATCTATCTATCTATCATTATCATCTATCTATCATCTATCAATCATTCATCCATCCATTTATCTATCAAATTTATTTGCTTCCCATCTCACAATTCAGGTGACTCTGTAATTTTAATGATTACAACTAGACTTTGACATGGAGATTAAAGAAGAGTTGAAGATAGCATATGAAATGTAAGGCACTGATTTTTACTCTGGGAGAGGAATAAATAAGGAAATAAATATCTCTAAAATATATATTTCAAAGCCATTGAAACTCTTCTTGGGAAAGTATTTTCTAAATAAGCTTACACTGCTGTTTTAAATAGTCACATTCCACATTCCTGACCTATTTGAAACATCCACTTAAAATATACACAATCTGCAGATGATGTATGGAAATTAAACATGATGAAAATTGATGGAAATATTAGGGCTGGTTGACAATCCAGGTTCAAAAGGAAAAAGGGTACAGTGGCATCGATGTTGCCCTTTTCAACAACTTTAAAAGCTTCCAGGAAATGACACAATTTATTTTAAGACGGGTCAACCAGCACATTCACTCAAGCTTTAATTCATTATTTCCCTTTTGGATCCAGATCACTTCACAATCCTAATAAATATTTACATACACTTCCAAAAATAATGACTAAATAATAAATTCACAGAGTCAATCAGTGGCATGAAATGATATATTTAGATTCCTTCCATTTCTGTCAATTAGTTTTCTCTCTGCTAGAATTTGCACCTATTAAGACCTATGGAGAATCTAAAAAAAGAATTGTTTAGAGTAGACAATAAAATAAAATGACAAAATTATTCTACATTAAATTGGGTACCAGTAGACTTCTGAGTGCAATTCAAGATGCTGATAACCATCTATAAAGCCCTTCATAGTGTGAGATTACTTTTCTTCAATTGTTTCTACCCAGTGCAATAGATCCAGCAGAGAGGGCATGCTCCAGATCCCATCTATTAACCAGCATTATCTGATTAGGCTTAGGAAGATCTTATCTATCATAGCGCCTGCCCTTTGGACCACTATATCCCAAGAGATTCATTTGTCCCTGACTCTGTGGCTATTTGTAAACCTTTGAAGATTTGAAGGTTGAATAACTCTGACCAGTAAATAACTTTTGAGGTCATTTTACTGATCTCAGAAGGCTGGAAAGCTGAATCAATCTAGAGCCAGTCAGGATCGAACTCCAAATTGTGGGCAGAGTTTGCCTCCAATATTGCATTCTAACCATTTTGTCACTAGGGCTCCTTTTCCCTATTATTTGGTAGAATTGATTGCCCTTGGCACCATTTAGGCCAATACTGTAGGCACCATTGTTTATGTTCTTATTCATTATTTTTGTTTTGTTGGTTTTATCTCCTATGTCTGCCACCTGCAGCTTCAGTTGTGAGACAGGCAGCTACATAAATCGAATTAAATCATTTCAAAGTAGTTGATAATGCGTATTCTCATATTCTATTCAAATTGAGAAAAAAAAAACATTGAATTCAAGTTCTTTATGCCAATACTAGGATTTTCTAGGCTATATAGAACTGAAGTAGCATATAATCTAATTGTTTCTTTTAAAAAGTTTTCTTAAACTCAAAAAGAAGCCATATTGCAGTAAAATTGGTATAATCAAAATAAACATACCAGATTAGCTGGATGACCAGTGGAGGCCATTTTTAAGATGTTCCCACAGCTAGAAGCTTCTGCGTTGCTCTCAGCTCTGCAACATTTGGTTCCACTTTCTCAACTTATGGGAAAATGGGAAAAAACCACCTGTCCTTTGCCAAACTTTTTACTTTAAATGGTTTTAATTATATAGTTTCACTTTGATTTTAATTGCACTAATTGTACCATTACATTTTAGATTCTGCATTCTGTTTTATTTTTGTAAAATATTTTGTTGCTTACAAAAGTATAAAGATAAATGTAAATTTGATAATAAATCAAAATCAAATCAAATGCTGCCAGGACTCTAACTGTGGAGTACATCTCATAAAACCAGGTGAAACATATTAATAATTAGAAAGTTATTCCATTTTCCAGTCCAGCAGATATTGTTTAGTTCCAATAATAGCGTAGAATTTGGCCAGAGATGCTCTTATATTGATCTGTTAAAATATAGCACATTCACCCTCTTTGTCGAAAGATTATTTAAAATAATTAAAATAATCAATAATATAATTGAGACATGAGTCCCTGTAAAAAGACAATAGAGAGTTAGATGCCACTCACATTCCCCTTTACCTTGATTGCAGGGGCAACTTCCTTGGGAGAAGGAGACATACTCTCACATATACACTTAAACTCTCTCTCTCTCTCTCTCTCTCTCTCTCTCTCTCTCTCTCTCTCTCTCTCTCTCTCTCTCTCTCACACACACACACACACACACACACACACACACACACACACACACTTTTTAATCTATCTACTTCCACCCCTTTTTAATTTTGAGCACTGAACATAGTGCCAATGCAAAAAGCAAAGAAAAGTTAAAGCAGGAGACTTATTTTATTTTTTTTACAAAAAAGGAATTATTTTAAGCTATTAAGAATTGGGGGGAAAGTGTTTGTACACTCTTGTAAAAATTGTGTTATGGATTTATGGATAAAAGAAAAATACTGGAAGAATGGCAGAATTCCAGCTATTGGCAGCATTAAGAGCTGGTAGGCAACATAATTTTTTTTAAAAAATACAGTAAAACGTCTTCTGTCTGGACTCCAGAGGTCAGCTGCAATGAGGGAAAGGCAGCAATACTTGGATAATAAAGAAGACATGGAATAGAGATGGTGTCAACTTTCTGACTGTTCACAGCAAAAGAGGGGAAATTATACTTTCAAAAAACACAGCTCTTTTTAGTTCAGTTAAGTATTAAATTTCTTTCCACCATATTATAAAAGAAATATAAAAAGTAAGACCACATTGTCATAGTATCTGAACGCATTGGAATGTTTATAAAGTACTAACTCGCTCTTTTTTTGCCATGATTAAAGGTATCTTTTGAAGTTCAATCCAGTCCAGTGAATTTTTTTGTAGGGAAAAGAAGCAAGCAACTAAGAACAAAATGCAGCCAAAGACCCTTTTTTCTACAGATTCTGATATATAGCATGTTATGTAGGAAATTTACATATTGTACAATTTTGAGGTACTATGACCTTCTAAACTGATCATGAATTTCTGTAATTCCTTCTCCCCCCTTCTTCTAAGGAATGAAACAATAATTTCATTGGATTTAGAGTTGGTCATGAAATAAATATATCATTTAATAATAATTGTTAAATTATTAACAATAATTGTTAAATTATTAACAATAATTGTTAAATTATTAACAATAATTTTAATAATTGTTTTTTAATCTTTATATAATAGTGTTTTATGGTTCTGCAGTGGGAGCTGTAGAAAGAAAAATCTACATCAGGGTCCAGTCCAAGCCGGGAATAAACAAAATGGAGACTGCTTTAGAAAGAAGGTTTTAGTTTAATGAAGAGCAGAACCACAAGACATGAGGCTCTGGGGCAGTAGACTACATATAGCTGGGAGTGGGTTTTTATACCTTCTTGGGCTTTTGTGTTTTTTGTGTTGCTGTGGCATGAACTTTGACCTGAGGTTCTTTTGAATGTGTCCTTTTTGGTATTGGTGGGTTAATCCTATTATGTCCTAAAGGTCATGTTTCTTGTCCTTAGAGTTTGGGTGGGGGAATGTAGATTTTAGTGGTCTTTGTCTTTCTAATCTCATCAGCTCCAAGCTTCCTGGCTCCAATCTTTCTGAAAGGATTATCATGTCTGCATTTCTAAAAGGTGATTTCCTGAGTTTCTACTAGGAGCTCTAAGAAAACTTGGGCTGCTTTTCTGCCTTTAAGATCCTTTGGGGAAATATAATATTCCGCCTTTTTAATATTTTCTTCTCTGGGGCGGGGTGACTTCCCACAGAGCAAAGGCCAGAATGAGTTCTGACAGGCTTCCCACTTGGCCTGAAAAAGCCTCTAAATTATTCTGTGTTTGTTCATGTGTGTGTGTGTGTGTGTGAGCATCCTGCCCACTTTGAGAAACTGCATTGCAAGATCAGCCCCATGAAACAAAGCATGCTCCACAAATGATGGAAAGAATCAGTGTAAAGAAGGAGATTTATACAAAAACTCATGGTCTTCTTGCATAAGTGGATAAAAGCCTCAAAAGGGTGCTTTTCGTGCATAAAATATATTCATCTTCTAGATATCGTGCAAATAACAGCCTAGAGGTTAGTAAATATTTGACCTATTTTCTCCCTTATTTCTTTCCATGCTGGAGAAAGTCAACTTAGTGTCATACAAGGCCTGCTGTTGCTTTCTGAGAAAGCAGTCCTGTCCTTTCCTGAAAGTTCATTTTTTTAAGACCCTGAGGGAAAGATCTTTTCCTCCCATCAAAGGACAAGCTGCTTCATGGAAATAATTCATGCAATCAATCTTATTTTCTCTTTCCTCCTTACCGTTCTGACATTATGATGAATTTCATTTTGCTAGACCACCCCCTAACACCTTCTTAAATGGTTTAAGGCAGTTTATATTAAAAGTTAAAACATTTAAATATGTGAGATAAAATAGAAAATAACATTAAAATCAACATAAAATCCATATTTATAAGTATTAAATATTAAAAAGAAGGCTGAAGAGAGGATATCGTCTTAAAGGCCTCTACAGAAGGTTCATCTACAGTGAGCGTGTTCAGATAGTGAAGTGTGAAAAAGTTGGCTAGCATTTGAAGGCTTTTGTTTACACCCAACAAACTCCCCTTCAGTGGTTCTTCCCTCCCTGAAGATTTGGTCAGCCTCTAAACAGCTTGTGTTGTGTTGATAGCAGATGCTCTGTGTGTACATGTGGATATGGAATTGCAAATGAGTTATGAAGATTTCCTGCTTGTGATGTGGGATGTGTGTGTGGCTGTGTATCATTACACTCTCATCACTTGCCTGGCAAGGAAGTTAAATTAGGTAGGAAAAGGAATGCCCGTGTGACTGCCCAGAATATAGGGGGAGGGAGTTGCAAAGGGAGGGGGAGCACTTTTATGAATTTGTCCAGTCTGGGACCAACTGTGATATGGGTTTTTTTCTGGAATCTGCCCACAAGCAGTCTGGACACAGTCTGGACAAACCATAGGGAGACATGGCTCAAAATGACACAAGCAAATCATCCCACAAGCATTTGCATTGCAGGACCAATGAGATGTAGAATAAAAAACTGAGCAGAACATAAAGAGTATTCTCAAGAGCTGTAGAGACACAAATGAGAAAGCATGGTAGACATGCCTCATTAATTCAATTCACCTACAAGCTAAATAGACTCAAACTAATGGCTGATTATGAACAAGTCATGAGCAAAAGGTAGATTACTTTTCTCTGTAAACCGTTTGAAGGAAACTTTACGAAGAGATGAGATAGTCTAATAATGGCACATAAGTGGCAAAGATGACATTTTTGGGGCCAAACATTCTGTACCTTAATGTAACCAAGACATGAAAGCCCAATCTTTTAAAATCACTAGACTAGACTAGACTAGACCAGACCAGACCAGACCAGACCAGACCAGAACAGAACAGAACAGAACAGAACAGAACAGAACAGAACAGAACAGAATAGAACTGGAAGGGACCTTGGAGGTCTTTTAGTCCAGCCCCCTGCTCAAGCAGGAGAACCTATACCATTTCAGACAAGTGGCTGTCTAGTCTCTTCTTAAAAACTTCCAGTGATAGAGTGCCCACAATTTCCACTGGTTAATTCTCCTCGCTGTTAGGAAGTTTCCCCTTAATTCCAGGTTGCTTCTCTATTTGGTCAGTTTCCAACTATTGTTTCTTGTCCTGCCCTCTGGTGCTTTGGAGAATAGTTTGATGCCCTCTTCTTTGTGGCCGCCCCTCAAATACTGGAATACTGCTATCATGTCACCACTGTTTCTTCTTTTCTTTAGACTAGCCAAATCCAATCCTGCAGCCATTCTTCATATGTTTTAGTCTCCATGCCTTTGATCATTTTAGTTGCTCTTCTCTGAACTTTTTCCAAGATCTCAACATCTTTTTTGTAGTAATGGTGACCAAAATTGGTTGCAGTATTCCAGGTGTGGTCTTACTAGGGGTTTATAAAGTGGTACTAATACTTCGCGTGATCTTGATTCTATGGCTCTGTTTATACAACCCAGGATTGTATTAATTTTTTTGGCTGCTGCTGCACACTGCTGGCTCATAGTCAAGTGATCATCCACTAGGACCCCAAGGTCCCTCACACAGTTACTGTCCTTGAGCCAGGTCTCGCCTTTAATTTTTCCTGCCTAAATGTAAAACTTTGCTTTTCTCTACATTAAAATTCATTTTGTTGGAAAGGGCCCATTGTCCAAGTTTGTCAAGATCCTTTTGGATCCTGAGCTTGTCTTCTGGGATGTTGGCTATTCCTGCCAGTTTAGTATAATCTGCAAATTTGATGAGTTCCCCTTCTATTCCCTCATCTAAGTCACTTATGAAGATATTAAAGAGTACTGGGCCTAAGACGGAGGCTTGTGGTACCCCACTGCTTATATCTCTCCATGTGGATGTAAGTACCATTGAGGACTATTCGCTGAGTACGGTATGTCAACCAGCTACAGATCCATCTCACGGTGATGTTATCTATTCCATCTTTTTCTAGTTTAGCAAGCAGCAGGTTGTAGTCTACTTTGTCAAATGCCTTACTGAAATCTAAGTATGCTATGTCCATAGTGTTTCACTGGTCTACTAATTTAGTCACTTTATCAAAGAATGAAACAAGATTGGTTTGGCATGATCTGTTTTTAATAAACCCATGCTGGCTGCTAGTTATAATTTTGTTTGCTTCTAGTTGTTCGCAGATCTGTTTTTTGATTATTTTTTCCAGGATCTTCCCAGGTATTGATGTTAGACTGATTGTTCTGTAGTTTCCTGGGTCTGTTTTTTTTTTTTTCTTTTGAAAATGGGAACCACATCAGCCCTTTTCCAATCCTCAGGTACTTCCCCAGTGCTCCAGGATTTTTGAAAGAAATGGTAAAATGGTTCTGAGGTAACATCTGCCAGCTTCTTCAGAACTCTGGGATGTAATCTGTTGGGTCCCAGTGATTTATATTTGTCAAGGTCAGATAGGTGTTCTCTTACCATTTTCTTGCTTATTTTAATTTTTGTTTCTAGTTTGTCTTTTGCAGTAGGTTTTTTTTTTTTTTTATGTTAGGCTATAACTTCTTTTTATGTGAAGACTGATGCAAAGAATGAGTTAAGCAGCTCTGCTTTCTTTGCTGCATATCTACCAAGGTGAACGCAGTGGTATTCCTTGTGAAATTAAATGGAAGCTAAAACTGAATGCTGAAGAAGCAGGAGAGAAAGAGAATTAATGCTTTTGAGCTTTGGTGTTGTTGAAGACACCTGAGAACACAATGAACAGCCAGATATGAATGATCTTACTCTAGACACATTATGCAAAGACCAGACTCTTTATAGAAGGCTTTCATGTTGCTAGAAGAGGTTGAACATCTGGAACATGAAGGGACTCATTTGCAGCATGATGGGTGCATTATTGGAAGAACCAGATTAGGGACAAATTGTCATGGAGAAAATCAGTCTATGTGGATGGCAGATAATCAAATGGACTTAGCTAAGTGCCCAATGCTATGTTTTTACAATTCAGGAAATGTTTTCTTATTTGTATCGTGCATTATAAACTAATTACTTTTCCATATGCATTTCTTAACAGTCCAGATGAACTTCAAGGTAAGTAACATGTAGGTGGGCTATAAGCAGCATGCAATTCATTGAAATTGTTTTCTATTGATTAAATTAATACCATGAGAGAATGTGCAATGCATTTAAATTGCTTTGATAAACCAAAACTGATAGTAAGGATGAGCATTCTAATCAGTGGTGCAATAAAGATTATTACTATTAAAGTATAACTGAGTTTTAAAAGTAGGAGTTTTTTAAAGAGAGCAATCCAAACAAATTAAACAATGACCTTTAACAAATTATACCTATCATGTTTTTATTATTTTGTCAAAAATGCTTCTGGATATTGAAATAAAACTGAACCTAAATATATTATTGCTTATCAATGTTTCTGCTCAAAGTTACATCAATAACTATATATAAAAAGGAGTCCCTACAGATTTTACTCCACTAATCATTGCCGACTACATGGGGCTCATCTCCATTTCAAGGCAATTGAGCCAGAGCTGTCCAAAGACATTTCCATATTCATGTGCCCAGCATGATATCAGGGAGTGCTGTTATCTTCCTACCGAAGTGGTACCTATTTATCCAGTCGCATTTGCATACTTTTGAATTGCTAGGTTGTCAGGAGATTGAGCAAGGACAGGAGCTCACCCCATTGCACGGTATTTGGGTCTTGAACCTGAGCTGCTGGCTTTCCAGCCGATAAGCCCAGCCTCTTAACCACTGAGCCACGGCAGTTGTAGCATAAACTACAACTGTAAGAAATCCTGAAACATAAAAACCTCAGTTAACGCTAGTAACTGAAATCAAAATTTCCATCACTAAGCGATGTGGTCACAGAGTGAGATGTCATGTGACGGTATCATTTAATAACCACAGTTCTAGCAGTTCCTGTTACTGTCATTAAGTGAGGACTCTATGGTTCATTAACTGAGGACCTCATTCATAATTTCCAACTTCCTGTTAGCTTCTGCATTAATTTTGCTTGTGCAAAGCTGGCAGGAAAGGCCATAAATCATGATCGTACCCATAACAAGCAATACTATGGCAATTGGAAATCCAGTTTGTTTGTTGCCAAACACCTGGATCATGCTAATATGGCTGTGACAGCTGGAACTTTGAGGACTAAGTACTCTCAAGCACCACTCTTTCAGCACTATTGCAAGTTTGAATAGTTGCTGAACATTAAACAAAAAACATCGTCACTCAAATTTTTGTTTTGTTGATTGTGGCATAAGCAACTATAACACTGTTAAGATTGTCAGGATCTCTAGTAATCTAATGTCTCTTGGAACTTAGTTAAGCATTCTAACCCAAAGTAGTCAGAAACTAGATTAATTATAGTAGATCATTACATCACCTAATAGCAGATGGGAGAGGACAGATGACCCATACAATGGAATGATATGCATATACAAATACAGATCTATACCTGAGTCTCTGCAGTGGGTTTGGAAATTCACAATCTAATTTAGACAAAAAAAAAGGTTTGTAACTGGAACTTGGAGATCCTACTGCAAGTCATCCAGACACCTAGCAATAGTTATTGTCTTCCCTTTGCCCTCAGCTTCTGCAATATTTTAGAAAAATATAGAACTAGACATACCTTGCCTATGTTTATAAGACTATTAGTTTTAGCTCAGACAATAGGTTACAGTCAAAATAATCCAACACTGATGAGAGACATTTTTGAAGATTTCTTGTGTTTATTTTTACTTGATTTTTAGATGTTATAATTATAAATCAAAATGTTAAAAGTGTAATTGAAACCCATTAGCAATGAATGGACTTTAGCTTGTTACAAAAGCCTGTGTGCCTAGTGATGTAAATAAATCCAACTAAAAGGGACAAAAATTACAGAAAATGCAAAAAGAAACAGAAAAGAAAAACCAGAAGAGGGCTGGGGGAAGAGAGTAGGAGATACACCACAGCTGGAGAACATGTGGTTCTCCACTTATTGTTGGAGGCCAGCAATTATACTGAGAATCAGAGTTCCTACTCCACTTTAGACACCGAAACCTTGCTTTATCCACCATGTGGATTTCATTGTCACAAGACTAGGTGATGGTCATTGGATGGCTTTAGATAAGGATTGGATAAAGACATGCCTGTGAAGAGCTATTAATCTTAAAACTCAATGTTATCTCCAGCATTTCCAGGCTCCAAATACCAGTTTCTAGGGAATAACAGTCAGGTGATGTTTCTCCTAACATCATTTAACAATGGAAATTCTAGTCCCAGTTAGGTTTGCTGATCGAGGACTAGCTGTATGCTGTCACTGAGGTTGCAAGAGATAGGGAGAGTCAGTACTTTGCATTACCTCCCATTCGTTTGCAAATTTTACCCTACCAGACTTGGATGCAAGAGGAACTGAATATGACTAGTTCCTTTTCAAAGAGTAATTGTTCCCCTTTAGGCACTTACATATATTATGCATCTTCCTTTATTAATTCACCATTAATAATTGGGAGTTGCTCATATTAATGCTAATTCGGGTAAATCTTCCATTTCTTTCACTAAATTTGGTATTCAATCTTGCTCTGCATAATTTCTTATATTGCTTAGCTTCTTGGACTCACTTTGTTAAAAAAAAAAAAGGTCTTCCATTATATTTATGGTAAAAGCCTTTGGCTGCTCCTCAAGTTATATGGTAGGTATATCCACTGAACACAAATTTGGTTCAATCCTGATATTGGCAGCTTTAAAAAAGGAGCAAATTCAATAAAGAAGCTTCCAAATTCAAATTGGCTGAAAGTAAGATTTATCCTTGTCACTGATTAGCAGGGGAAAGCAAAAAGGTTTCTCGTTTTTAACAAAATGGGATGAAATTTGTGGTCACCATAAAGGCTTCTAAGTCCAATACTAAGGCTCCCTAACTTCAAAAAATATCTGTAGAAATAGATATGTATGTATATACTATTACAATTTATTTGGAACTGATATGTATTTTGATGTGGAGGTTAGTAAGCCACTTTGTTGTATTCTTCTTCTCCCTACCCCTCTTCTTACTTTATAAACAATAGTTAAATTACTGTTCACAATGGCTCAGCAGTTAAATATGCTGAGCTTGTTAGGTGTACAGCTGACATCCCGGGCTGAAGACCCAAGTGTCATGCAATGGAATGAACTCCTGTTACTTGCCCAGTTTCTGACCACCTAGCACAGACATGTCAAACTCGTGACGTCACACAACGTATTGGGACAGTTTTGCAATGCCGGCAAAGGGGTGGGGGCGGCTTCCGCATGACGCGTCCAGCCCGCGGGCCGGCAGTTTGACACCCCTGAGTTAGCAGCTCAAAGGCATTCAAATGTGAGTAGATAAAAAGGTACCATTTGAGTGGGAAGATAACAGCATTCCATGAACCTTGGTGTATGCTGGCCACATGACCACAGAAATGTCTTTGGACAATGCTAGCTCCCTTGGCTAAGAAACAGAGATGAGAATGGGATTCAGGTGGATAGAGGAAACCTTTACCTTTATGTATTTTGATATGGAGCTTTGTAAGCCACTTGGTTGTATTCTCCTCTGTCTCCCTTATCCTCTTCTTACTTTATAAACCATAGTTAAATTACTGTCCCATTTTAGTCAGAGAGTTGTGCTCTTTGATCTCTCAGCAACTTTTCATGCCATCATCACAGTATTGTTTTGGACCAGATGAGGGAATCAAGAATGGGAGGCTTGGGGCTATGGTTACTTCATCTCAGCGTTGATAGGGTGAAAGTCTGAGTCAATGGACTCCTCACTTATAGGATGCCATAGTACGTAATGCTTTCTCTCTTCTGTTCAACATGCATTTGAGACTACTGGTTGAGATTATCTGTCAACTTGGGCTGTGGTATTATCAATATCCTAATGACATTCAATTGTACATCTTAGCCTGGCTCGTCCAAGTGTTGTTGTTATTGTCTTCTCCTTCTGTCTGGTGGCTCTGGAAGAGGATGAAGGGACTTGGGCTCAATCCTGACAGACCAAGTGGCCATGGATATTTGCTCACTTCTGTGCATGCTAGTCCTGAAGAACGTCTGGCTTCAGTCTTGGGTGGGGTAGCACTTCAAGAGTAGGGTACTATCTGGGGATATTAAAGAGCTATAGCAGTTGTGATAAAGAGGGCTTTTACCTGATCAATCTCATGTACTAGGTATGCTCATTTCTGGATTGGGAAACCCTTGAGATGGCCACTCATGTCCTAGTTGCCTCATGCATAGACTATTGAACTGTGATGTGTCTAGGATTGCTGTTGAAAACCACTCAGAAGGTACAGCTGGTCCAGAATGTAGTGGCAGAGGCAGTAATGGCTATGCCTCAGGATGTCCGTGGATTGTCAGGAGGCTTTCAGATGCAATTCAAGATCTGGGCCACCACTATAAAGCCATATATGGCATGAAGCCAGGTCAGTTGTGGATTCTCTTTCTTCATTTGGTGTTACCCATCCTTATACTGTACATTATGTGAAAGTTGGACCTCCCAATTAATCAATGTCATCTTTTGAGGTCTCAGAGCTATGCCGTCTCTGTTGAGGGGCCTGCCCTTTGGAACAACAATTCCTCAGAGATCTATATAGCATTTCCCCTGATGATGTTCCGAAAAGCACTGAAAAACTTTTGGAAAATGCAGGCCTTCTAGCAGGGGGTGGATAAGATTTTGTTCTCTTTGTATGCTTTTTTTTCTGGACACATAAAGGGAGTCCTTGACTTACAACCATTCCTTTAGCAAAGTTACAATAGCCCTAAAAAAGGTGACTTACCACCAGGCCTTGCACTTATGCCCATCACAGCATCCTAATAGTCACATGATCAAAATTCAAACACTTGGCAACAGGAATGTATTTGTGATGATGGTTGCAGCATCCTGGAATCATTTGATCACCATTTGTGATCTTCCTAGCCTGCTTCCAACAGACAAAGTCAATGGGGGAAGTCAAATTCTTTTAACAACTGCAGTGATTTGCTTAACCACCATGGTCCTGAAATTGGGCCTGACTCATGTAACAACTACCTTGCTTAGCAACAGAAATTCTGGTCCCAATGTAGTTGTAAGTCGAAGACAAAACTGTATGTCTTTCTTAGTTTATTGTTCAGGATTTTTATTATGTAAATCACGTGGAGTGGGTTAGACTTGGGCATTCTAGAAGTTGGTATAAATAAACAAACAATGATTTATAGATCACAGCGGCTAAGTTCACAGAACATGCTTAAGCCAAAGTCTAACCAATCACAGAATAGCAATAGCAATAGCACTTAGACTTATATACTGCTTCACAGTGCTTTACGGCCCTCTCTAAGTGGTTTACAGAGTCAGCATAATTGCCTCCAACAATCTGGGTACTCATTTTACTGACCTCGGAAGGATGGAAGGCTGAATCAATTTTGAACCAGTGAGAATTGAACTACTGGCAGTGGACAGAATTAGCTTGTAGTACTGCATTCTAACCACTGCGCCACCACACAGTGGTTATGACAACTAATATGTGAATACAGTTATGATTTATTGTTTTTTTCACTGCTCAGACATATTCTTGTTTAGATTATTTTTAGAAGTAATCTCATCAGCTTCTGCTTTGCCTTGTAGCATCACAAGAGCCTAGTGAGAGTTGCAATTTAAGGCTTGAGTTGCACCCTCCACCACTGGGATTCCTCTGGAGCCGAGCGAGGCCATCTGGTGCTGACAAATTGGACCCCCTTTTATAACACCAAACATAATCATTCAGGCAGCTTTCAATCCTCACCCACCCTCCGGGCAATACCAGTCTGGGTTCCCAATGGGAAATGTCTCCTCAGAGAATGGCTGGAGAACAAATCTACAAACTTGGAGCAACCACAGTTGCTACTGTTTGCACAAAACCCAACATTTGTACTAACAGCCTCCATGTCTCCAGTTAAATAAACAAACAATATTGCCATATTCCCACAAGTAATGTTCTCATTGGAGGAAACCCTGCAGCAATGGGCTGGGAATATTTGACTGGCAAAGAGATGCCCATGAAAAATTGCAATTTAGACTTCCAGTTTTGTGCTCGTAGCACATGGCCGTATGAGAGCGGACCTCCGCCCCCCACAGCTAGTTTCGTTCTGCCAGGGGGACCCTAGATGGATCCGAAGTTGCCCCGAAGAGGTGACCGTGACTTCATTTGATCTGGGGAAGCCCTCCTAACCTGACAGGAGAAAGGCTAGCGTGAGATCAGTGTCTAGCGCAAGCTACTTGCAGCCGAAGTCCCAGAGCACGAACCTGAACATTGGTAAACAGTGTGCTTGGAATTGGTGAGAGTACTGATCTTCTTTCTTCTATCTACTAATTGAATCCTTGAGAAAGATCCCCAAAGCAAGAAAACCTCCAGAAGTGAAGGGAGGGGACTATATCCCCATTCCCTTATAAACGGAAACGGTGAATTAATATTAAGGAGGAAACAGATATACTAAAATTTGATTTAAAATACTACAGTCTGGACAAATCTAGGAACTAAGAAACTGTCAAGATTATACCCTAAAGAGTTTTTGATGGAATTATAAAAATATATAACAAAAATAACTTTTTGGTTGAAAAACAAACTGAAAAAAGAAATAACTGCTGACATCTAGTGGAGAATCAGAGCATAGAATACTAACAATAAGGACTCAGAAATTGGCAGAATGCCTAGAAATAAAGAAAAAGCTGTTCCTTTGAATTGTAAATAAGCTTGAAGACAGCTGGGAACAAAGGAAGACCCAGCTATAAGATTAAAAAGTGTCTGAAAGAAAAAAAACACCTGGACTGTTGCTTAAATCTAAGAACCCTGGCTTTTGGCTAATCTTTTAGAGGAGAATCTACAGGAAGGATTTAAAGTGGCTTAACACACTGAACTGTAATTTTGACTGACTGACTTTTGAATTAAAACATGGATGAAAGATTATTTGAAGGGGGGAGACAACATGGATATTACATACGTATCAAAAAATAACAGGGCGCCACATTCAATATTTTCTCCTGAAGGACTTAGCCTGGAAAATCAAGAGCCTCCAGAAGTAATACTTCAAGGCAAGATAAATACTTTCCAGGAGGAAATATATGTAATGTTAGGACAAATACAAATAACAATAGACTCAAATCATGAGGAAATTTGAAACAACTTTGATGATTTAAATAAGCATATTTTCAATCTAAATCTACAATTAAAAAACACTCAGGAAGTAACAATGAATGAACAAATAAATCAGATAACAGACTACAAATTAGAAGAATATGATCAAATTGATGAAATAACAAATGAAAAGAATTACAATTTAACACAAACAGGAAAAAATCTACAAGGTTCTGATACAACAAGAAAAAATGGAATGGACTATAGAATTACCAGGAGAACCATCAAAGTTTGGGAGACAGAAAGTATTCATCTTACTTACTTCATCTTTTGTATTCCCAACATTTGTAAAAATACAGGAACCTCTGGGTAAGCGGATTACATCAACTTGGAAAACTACTCGGCAAAAGAAGAAGACCAGAGACAGATACAAGAGATTTAACTCGACCTACCAGATGGACTATTATGTGAACAAACATTTGTTTGAATATGGCTAAAAGAATAGAGAACTTTGAACATAAAGGGTCCCTATAACAAGAGGGATAAGAGATTTAAGTAATATAGTATGTTCCATAATATATGAAATGTAAAAATAGCAGGTTGATATAACTTTTATTAATATAAGTGAAATATAAACTGATTAAAAAGGATGTTATATCTAGATGTTATAAGATAGATAAAAAGTATAGTATTTTTATAATGAATAACATAAAATATTGGGATGATGTACTTAAATGGGAAAATTTGGACAGTTAGATGACTAACATATGAAGAAATTATGACTGATAAGCATTGGATTGAATACAAGGGAAATTAAGCGTAAACAAAAATTACGAAAATAGGATGCACGCTGAACTATTGAGATGATGGTTATAAGAATAATATAAGCTGACTTCCGGTGGCAGGCGATTTCGTCGGTCGCAGCTGTTTGCTGCCTCCCGCCTGTTTTGCGTAAAAGCCGGTTTGACAGCCAGCATCAGCTGTCAAACGGCTTGATACCTTTCCCCTGGGCATAAGGGGATAGGTGAGCTGCCCGGGGTAGGAGTTGAGTTCCCGAGTCGTCCTATATGGACGATGTAGGCGAGAAC
>NW_015387430.1:138909-198093 GCF_001527695.2 Protobothrops mucrosquamatus
ATACGGAGGAGATGGATTGTTTAAGTTTAGACTTTGGAGTTAGAGATATTAATATTTGTTTACTTGTATTTGAATATTAGCCTAGGTTGGTTTGGGAAGTCCGGGGGGTGGGGGGATGGGTTATAACATTGTGTAATATCTGTGATGTATTTCTTTTTTTTTATGATAAAAACAATAAAATTTTATATTGAAAAAAATATAAGCTGAAAAAAATGTCATACATAGAGATTATTGCTATTTGTATAAATATAAAAAATGCCTCTATCTACATTTATATATTAAAAATATTAAGAATTATATTTTGGTTAAGGTTGAAGAAGGAGAATATAAATGGGAGAAGGGGAGATCAAAGAGATATATCATTAATTAATATACTAATTATGGAATTATCAAACTTAATCATTATTGATTGTTAATTAATTATTATTGTCCTTTTTTCTTGTTAAAATATAAACCAAACAACACGCTGAACACCAGGCACTGGAGATTGTTATAGTTAAAAACCAATAAAATATTTATTAAAAAAAGAAAGAAAAATTGCAGTTTAATTAGGATTATAGAGAGCAACATTATATCAGTTGGTCACATTCATGAATATAGGACTCTGACTGGGATATTTGTGGCTATTATTCTAGGGCTCTTGCAAACCTGTCTTTTTAAAGAGATATATAGGTACTGCATCATAGATGGCATAATTGGAAGATGTAGAGTTATTACTGTAACCTTCACTAGATGTCATTGGCGGCACTTAAGACCATGGCCTTTTCAACACTGGCACAAGTCACTTGAGGGGGCAGTAATATGAATGGATGCCTTGGAGAGCAATTTTTCTCTGCTTGCAGCACAGCCAGCAACAAGCTACATGACAATGATCAGTTCTTTATTTTATAGCAACAAACAGTGGAAACCAAACCCATATTTGGTTAGCAGGATACTCAGCCCGGCATGCATTAGAATGCATAGTACACCCCTAGGAGTATATCAGATAGACAGATAGAAAGGCAGAGCCATTTTTCTGCTAAATTTTGTTAAAATTATTTTTAAAAGCAGGCAAATCCACCTATGCAACCCTCCCTAATACAGTACTGTGTGTTGTGAACATTATAATCAACACAATATGTATGCAAGTATCTTTAGCCTGCTGTCCTCAATACCCAACTTTTATAATATATATATATATATTTATTATACACCCCCCCACACACAATATCCCATTTTTTTTAATTCAAAGTCCCTAAATAGCTGTTTTTGATATACATATTTTCTAAATAAATGCTCCTGCACCTTTTAGGTGGGAATAATGGTGCCAGCAACTATGGATGTATCAGTTACTTCTTTTTGAAAGCCATCCATGATGTATCTCTCTTGTGTCCATCTTAGAGTTCTCCTGGTCATGTCTGTGGACACACTCAAGCTGTCATTGTTCATTAAAAGGTAAAGGTTTCCTTGTCAGTTGTGTCTGACTCTAGGACACAGTGCTCATCTCCATTTCCTGGCTGAAGGAGCCAGCATTGTCCGAAGATAATTTCCATGGTCATGTGGCCAGCATGGGTATATGCCAAAGGCTCACAAAATGCTGTTACTTTCCCATTGAAGTGGTACCTATTCTGCTTGCATTTGCATGCTTTTGCATGCACAATTATCTAGATACAATTATCCAAGATGATGCTGAAGCGCAGCGTTGTTCCATTATTCTATCCTAATAACCATGATATGCAACTGATTGTGATGCTGATCCTTCACATACTTAATAGGTGGGTGAATGCCAAATTGTTGTGTTACAATGCTATGCTAACAAGATGCCAAATCAGCAGTACTGATCTCAGGCATTTATCACAGCCAATCATCAACTTTTCCTTATTCACATTCACCCTTCTCAGTGGTACATCAAGTTAGTATATTTGTGATGGGAATCTGAAGTTAGAAATGGATTCCTAAAAACCCAGTATGGATTTCCAGCTTGATTCTAGTTTCCTTGTTAGAACTTAAAACAAAGCTTGACTTCAACACTCTTCAGTCTGAAATAATGTTTACTGGTCTAGTAAAGCAAATATTTTCTTTCAAACAGCTTCATGCTTCAATTGCTATCCTTTTTTTCATTTCAAAACTGCAGTCTTCTGTTTACTGCTTATTTACAGGTTTCGACTTTGTAGTTTTGACAGACTATTTCATCTTCAGCTATAATTAGGCAATTTATTGTTGATTCAGAGTTTAATATCTCATTAGCATTGTCTATTTCCAATTGGTTATAAATGATGACATTAATTGTGGTTGAACCGATACTGCCTTATTCATGTTGTCCTGCCAACTGGGAAGAATACAATTTGCATCTGTATATTCCCTTTTAATAGGTTGCAAATATGTACCATTGCAAGACAAGATAGAGAACATCCTTTTCATTGGGAAAAAATAATTCCTTCGACAGAAGGCTTTTGTGAACAGACAAGTGCTAAATACCCTTGCATTTTGGCATGTAACCGAAAAGATAAAACAGTGTACATACTTGTTCTATTCTTCTTCCTCTTCCCCTAGAATTTATTTCAGTTTTGCAGAGGGGCTTAGATATATAAAAGCCACATGTTTCAGCATTATGGTTTCAAATTGCTGCAAAGTTGGGTGTGAGCTGGTAGCAATAAATGTGTTAACAACTTGCCTCCAGAAGTTGTATCCTGCCTAAGCAGGGGTTTAGACTAGATTTAGAAGACCTCCAAAGTCCCTTCCAACTCTGCTATTCTATTCTATTCTATTCTATTCTATTCTATTCTATTCTGTTCTGTTCTGTTCTGTTCTGTTCTGTTCTGTTCTGTAGTATTTTATCTCCTATGTCATCATTTCATATGCAGGGAGCAGGAAAGCAAACTTGGGAGTGGCCAACTCCCATTGATATGCAATTCTGCATTTTATCTTGTAATTTGAAAAAAAACCCTAGTTTTCCTTTTACTCTGTGCTGTAATGTCTTTATGGAAGCTTTCAGTTAATGGTAGCAAAAACAATACAGAAAGCACAATCAGATATGATGCACACATTACTTAAAGCAGTAAAATGTGAAAATCAGAGCTGAACTATCAATTTGGAGCTTGCTAAATTCGGATGATAATCAATCACTGTGTATTCTTCATGTCTTTCTAAGTGGCAGAAATCTTCACAGTGGGATCATTTGATCTTAGATGAGAAGTTACAGCCTTCCATTCTTCAATGATAGGGATACTGTGACATTTTAGATCAATCTGTACCCAGCTTCGTACAATCAAACCTACATGTTGGAAATAATGAGATTGTAAAGACTGAAATGAAACACTGTTTTACTTAGGCAAGAAATGCTCCTCCAATACGTTCTTATTCTGTTGAAAATGAATATACCGAGGAGAAAATGTCACTCATCTGGTTTATAGATGACTAAGTAAAATTGTTGGCATCCCACACCACACTAAGCCATAAACTATGTTTATAAACAGTTCCTACATTCATACAACTCAATAACCCCAGCAAAACACACTACTGGCAGTGTGAGTTGTGAATTCATTTAAGTGTCTCACTGTTCCAGCTCTTCCTTAGGCATAGAAGTCAGCTCTCATTTTCTCTCAGTCCTCGATAGGAAATGTTTTGGAACTGGAGGCTTCCAGTCTTGTGCAGTTAGCACGACAGCTAAGGGTTCGCGGAGCTCCACACCCTACAGCTGATTTCTCTCTGCTAGGGGACCCTAAATGGGCCTGAAGTTGCCCCAGAGAGGTGAAGAAGGAGGAGGAGTGCCCCATTGACTATGGAGAAATGGTGGTCAATCCGGTTGGCTGGGGAAAGCCCTCCAGAAACCAGCAGAAGAAAAACTAGCTTCATTTCAGAGTATAGCCTAAGCTATAAGCAGCCAAAGCCAAAAAGCACTAATTTAAGCTTGATCATAAACAACATGATTGGAACTGGGTAAGAACATCGATTTTCTCTCTTCTACTTGATAATTGATTTCCTGGGGAAAAAAAACCAAGAAGCAAAATCCTTCGAAAGTGAGAAGGAGGGGGAGCTTTGTCCCACCCTCCCACAGAAGGAAGCAGCAAATTAAACTTTTATGGAGGGACAGAAATATATTGAAATGAAATGAATATAAGACTTAAATCTGGATAATTTTGAAATTGGTGGAATTTGTTAAGATTTTATTTTCAAAGGATTACTGAAAACAGAAGAAAGTAATTGTTTGTTTTGAAAATTGAAAAAACAAACTGGTGCTTACATCTAGTGGTGGATGAACATATACAACTATAGTTGCTCTAATACAGGAACTGACAGAAATGCCAGTAAAAGATATCTTGTTTTTGTGACTTTCAATGTCTTAACAGAGAACAGCTGTAACAACAACAACAATAACAAAAACATTTTGGGCTACTTACAAGGCAAGAACTATAAACCTTAGGGGAAAATTGACCTTCCTGGATTATAAATATTTATAGAATTGTGACTTTAAAGCTGTTTGCAGAGAAAGGAAAACTTTGATTCTTAGCTATCATGGAACATCAGAGACCTGCAGAAAGAACATATCAAGAAAAAACAAATACCTTCCAAAAGGAAATGTATGCTATGTTGCAACTAATTCAAATGACAATTATTTGAAACCATGAGGAAATTAAAAACAACTTTGAAAATTTAAATGAACACATCTTCAATTTAATCTTACAACAGAAAATAAAAATAATGAGCAATCAAATAAAGCAGACAACTGAATATAAACCAGAGGAAAGAGATTTAAAGATGGAACTCAGCAATGGAAGGAATTATGATTTAACCCAGGCAGAGAAAATATTGCAGGAAATATTGGACATGAAAAAAACTTACACTTCAAGATTGCAAAATAAGTCTGAGGACAAGATAAAAGATTTGACAAAATGGATTACAGAGCTATCAGGAGAACTATGAGAACTTGAGAGACAAAAAATGATAAAAGAAATTAAGAGAGAGAGAGAAAGAAAAAGATTTTCAATGAATACGAAGGGGTGAAACCCTCCCACAAAAACATTTTCCTGGATTTGTCTCTTGTACTTACGACAACATCTACAAGACTATGGGAAGACTTTTTGGTCCACCGAAGCATACTGATTAGGAAAGTTGTTTGGCAAAAAAAAAAAGGCTAAAGTTAGAATTAAGAAACTGGATGATGGGACCTATCAGATGGAATATTTAAAGATTAAACATTTGTTTGAAGATAGTTAAAAAAAATAGAAAATTTCTGGATATAAATGTATTTTAGTTTAAGAGGGACAGGCCCCTCAAATAATATAGTATTTTTTATTTACTTTTTTATTTATTTATTTTTATGATATGAGAAATATAAAAATGTTAGTTTATGATATGAGAAATATAAAAATGTTGGTTTAATATGAGGGAAAGGTTTTAGATATTTAAATATAATTGATCTTGCGAAAATCTCAATTGATAAGAATGTTCTGAATAGATTCAAAATATTAGATGATTGGATTTATTAGATGGAATATTTAATGATTAAACCTTTATTTGAATATGATTAAAAAGAATAGAAAAAATTTGGATATAAATGTATTTTAGCTTAAGAGAGATATGTTTTTCAAGCAGTATATTATTTCCTTCTTTTTTTTTCTCGCTCTCATTTTTCTCTTTTTTGTTTTTGTTTTTCTTTTTTTATTTAATAATATTTTAATTAATTTTCCAATTTTATATTTAAGTATTTAAAAAGCAATGTGGTGACTGAGTTAATCAATAATTCGATAACAAAATCTTTAGTACAATCTCAAGTTACAACATCAAACATTTCTTCTCTTTTTCCCTTAACATTTACTGTCTTGTATTCAAGCTAGTGCAGTTCTTATTATATCAACTCAGTAAAAACATCATTATTACATTTATCAATAATTTTTTAGCTTATACGTATCTTAATTACATTCAATCTTCATAAACAACCCATATCCTGTTATTGGTTTTTTCCCAATTTTTAGTTTCCAATCAATATTTCAATTTAACCTTTGATATTTATAATTTTAAGATTTTAGGTAACCAAGATTTTCCTTATCTCAATTCATAACAGAATCTAATATCCAAAATACACATTTTATCTATTTGAATATAATCTTGTTCTATTTCCTAAGAGTTATCTATTTCCCACCATATTAAGTCATCTACTTAATAATACAATATCCCCTTTAATAAATCAAAACCATTATGTATATTACCTGGGTTAATCAATAAATCAAACATATTCATAATAATTATTTTTTTTTTCCTTTTAGGTCTAATTTTTAAATATTAAACAGATAAAGTCCTTATTTTCAATTAATTTCCAAGTATTTTAAATCTAATGACCAGAATTCCCCTTATCTCAACTTCTCCCTTTAACCCTATAATTAATCCCCTCTAATAAGTTAAAACCCCAATTTTCTTCAGCCTTATTCTGACTTTCTTCCTTTTCCAACTAGGCTTCCATATCAGTGCTTTTAGATCATCAAATAAATCTCCCTCTATTATTATATATATTTATTTGAAATAAAGGAGACCATTTAATTGCCATTTTTGGGAAGGACTAGCCCATTTGTATTCAGAAAGTTGTCTCCCTGTTATTCCAATTCCCCATGCTTGCCCTGATATGTTTGTCTTCCATTCAATCTGTTCTTCTTTCTCAAATTTCTTCTGATTTATATAGAAAATCATTTTCATTTTCAGTGTTGTCACTTCCTTTTCTGGATTTTCCATCAGCTGTATTTGTTGGTCAATTGCGTCCTCTGTCTTAATATTTGATTGTCCCACTTCTTGTGTTATCTTCTGCATTGTTGGTTCTTTGGTTGTAGTCAAAGTTTGGGTTTGTGTATCTAAGCTGGCATCTTGATCTTTTATGTTAGGTCTTATTTTATCACAAGCTGAAAGAATGGTTTCATGTATTGCTTTCAACATGGAAAGGATCTTTTCCTGGTCTTCATCCATCTCTTTCATGTGTTTATAACTAGTCTTTCTAGTAGAAGTCATTTGTCAAGCAAGTTTTTATAGTCCAAGGTATTTCAACATCTCATATAGTGAGTAATATTCCTCAAATAAAGAGATAGGAAAGCAATTTCCCACATATAACTCTGAGAGTCAGTAAAGGTTTACATTCACAATTCAAGTAGGCCAGTTATGCCGTCCAGCTGTTCTCTTACAGCTAAGTCTCTCATGGGTAGTGCCAAGGTCAGAAAAGTCTTATCTAAGGTCTGGGCTTCGAGCCAAGTCTCTCTTAGGAAATAACAAGTTGTAATTGTTATCTATCAGAATATTAAGAAATGTACTAATTTAAGGTTGGAAAAAGAGAATATTATTGGAAGAAGAGAAAATCAAAGAAAGCTACTATGTGGATTATGGATTGTTATGGATTGTTTTTAAATGTAAACCCAGACAACACACTGTTTACCAAATATTAAGGTGACTATGTTAAAAAAAATCAATAAAATATATTTTTTAAAAAAAGGAAGTGTTTTGGAACTGGCTTGTTCTCTCCAACATCAGAAGGATGTGATATTAACTTCTTGTTTGTCAAGTCCAGCTTTTCAGAAATACAGAATAAGTAGAAAAACATTTGCTTGGCTAATAAAGTCTAACATATATTGAGGTTCCACCATACAATTAACCTTCACTGAAGAAACAGTGTGAGACTACACAAAGCAGAAAACATGCTAACAACACACTAGAGGGCCAGTTAAAGATATAGAAGCCAAATTAACCATTAGTCACAAATAGGCTTTTAAGAGGCCTTCTTAAAACCTTATGTTCACTCCATACAAACTCATTAGAATTTAATAAGCATTTGTTTGACTCATAGAGCAATAATGGAATGGATGATAAAGTCCCTTCTTGCTTTCAACATGTTCTTTCTTGAAAACAACATTTCAGAAGTGATCCTGGGTTAAGAAATGCATGGAAGTGTCCTATCTTTGTACAAAGGTTTCATTGTAATAACAGAATAACAGAGTTGAAAGAAACCTTGGAGGTCTTTTAGTCCAATCGCTTGCTCAGACAGGAACCCTATACCATTTCAGACAAATGGCTGTCCAATCCCTTCTTAAAAATCTCCAGTGATGGGGCACCCACAACTCCTAGAGGCAAGTCATTCCACTGATTAATTGTTCTCACTGTCAAGAAATTTCTCCTTAGTTCTAGGTTGCTTCTCTCCTCGATTAGTTTCCATATATTGCTTCTTGTCCTGCCTTCAAGTGATTTGGAAAATAAATTGACCCCCTCCTCCTTGTGGCAGCCCCTTAGATACTGGAACACTGCTATCATATCACTCCTAGTCCTTTTTATTAAACTACCCAATTCATGCATCCACTATTCATATGTTTTAGCCTTCAGTCCCCTAATCTTCTTTGTTGCTCTTCTCTGTACTCTTTCTAGAGTCTCAGTTTTAATTTTTCTAGTGACTTCCCCAACATTGCATAGATCATTCAAATCCCAAGGAAAGACAACAGAAGGAATATCTACCATTATTATTTTTAAAGTAGTAAATATGGCCAGTTAAGGAAGCCACAGAGTAATATGTGTTAACATAAAAACTAGCATATTACCCTCCTTACCTATCTTGCAGCTGTAGATTAAAACCCCCAGAATTAAGAAGAATTTTTTTTAAAAAAAAAAACCCCTTCTTTTGCAGGAAAATATTTTTTTTTTAGAATATTGGAGGATAGATCTAAGTAAATATTCTGAACCTTCAAGGACAAACTTGCGTTAGATTACCTGATTACTTCTATTACATTTGAAGGGCTATATAGATATATCATTTGGAATACTAAGGGTGGCTTTAAAAAAAAGAAAAGAAATGCACAATTTTGTTATTTAAAAGAGGAAAAAAGGCCAGGAAACTGCTCATTAGAATTAGGAAGAAAAAAAGTTCCAGTTGGCTATTTGATTGGACATTTTGTAAGCAGGACCAATGGGAAATAATAAGCTATCAGTAATAGAAAAAGAAGAACGGTATCCTACACAGATACTGTGAAAATCACTGAAGAGTGCTTTGTAGATCCAAACAGGATTTGAAGGTTAAACTAAAATATTGTCTTGATTCTGGAAGGACATTTGGGGTATGGGGATACTGAGTGCCAGAAGCCTTGAAAATTAACAATTTAGGAGAAATATTATCTATAAATGATATATAAAGTATGAATCAAGTATGGAAAGGCTAATAGAGAACTAGTCATAATCTACAGGAATTAGTTCTTAGTTTTGAAACTGTCACTTAACCATGTTACATGATAAACATTTTGTCCCTCTTTAAAGCATGGCTAGCTGGGGAATTCTGGGAGTTGAAGTCCTCAAGTCTTAAAATCAACAAGGTTGGACACCCCTGCTTTACTTTTAAGAAACAAAAAATAGAAATGACCCCCCAGAAGTCAGCAAGGAAATTTTGAAATGGGTCTTTATTGTTCTCTATTTCTCCCTCATCATTTAAAAATAAAATCTTTTGAGGATTATTTCTGGTGAGTTCTAAAATGATAACTTCAAAACAGAGAGATAGGTAGACAGCATTTTCCTTGACAGAAAGCCAAGCTGTCAGTTCATTGTGCTATAGCTGCTGTCACACAGCAGCACAATCATCCTGCCACAGGAAAATTGCCTAATAGAAAGTAGTCACAAAAAGAGAAGAATAGGCTTGTGACCTTTTCAATTATTTTCTCATGGGCCTTTATGTCACTGTTATGTATAACCCTCTAAACAATGAGGGCTTATGCAAAATGAATGCAGATAGGACTGTCTCCTAGCAATGTGTCCAATTTAGGTACCAGTAAGAAAAAGCCTGATTAATTTTGTCAATGAAGTATGCTTTTCCATCTTGTTGATAAAATATTCAACACAATGCGATCCTGAGAGTTTTGTTAAAGTCAGATTATTTCCCCCCCAAAAAGATGATTTCAAAATCTGAGAGTAATGCCTGTATTTCTAGCTTTTAGATACATGTCTTAATTCTCTCTGATTTGTATCCCAGATGTGATTTCAGTAATGAAGATCCACATTTACTGGGAGTCCAGACAGATGGGCAGTTCTTAAATATGATAAACATATAAAAATAAATAATCCATTACATCTCTTCAGAGAGCTTCAGCTTTGTCCATGTCTTCACAACATTTAAGAGCTGGTGTTATAAATTCCATCATTTTTAAAGGATAAAAATAATTGGAAGGAACTGTAGTGGCAAAAACTCACACTCTGTGCTCATAAAGTTCCAAATTCAAATCCAATATGCCTAGTAAGCAACTGCTTTTTGTAAAAGGGGGACAGATGGCCTAATAATCTGACCTGGTTCAAATCAGTTTTCCTAAACTCATGGCCCTAGTATCAAGCTACAAAATAAAAAGAAGACATCTCTCAATAAAACAGAAAAGTTCTTAAGCAGTTGGGACACATTGTGGAGAATGTGTAGTGAATATGAGTAGATTAAGTCTATACCCACAAAGAGAGGAGTCCTCAGGCCCAACTCCAAACACACATGCAAAGGATTAAAGCTTTAAAGTTTAAATGAATGATATCATAATCAGGGGAAAGGATTTGTTCTTCAGATCAAGCTAAAGCTTGATAAATGACAGCATGTTGTCTTTTAAAACATAATAAATATGTATGTATGACTTCCTTGCAGCTATAGCTATGCAGTGGGAATTATTCCCAAGAGTGAGAAAGTTCTACTTGGTGAATTAGTGAACAGTGTAGGAAATACTACATCAAGCTAAAGACAGAAGCGAAAACTTTAAAGTAGTTCTTTCAGGAACGGAAGTCCTACAAGTTAAGTAGATCTTCTTAAAGTATATATTGTTCATGAGGGCTTTCCCCCCTCATAACTCTACAGGAGAAGAAGCCATGTTCATGCGATACCAAAACATGTACTACACTTTCAACAATGAGCATATAATATACTTTTTTTTAACTTTTCCATACATAGAGAAAGGGATCAGAGAAGAGTTTGTCTTAAGGAGAGTGAAGAATTGTAGCTCCTGTTAGAGAAGCAAATACTTCTAAGAACAGAGCCAGTTGGAGAAGAGGAGTTAGGAGAAATCACATCTTAGGAAACAAAACTATAGGCAGAACTCAGTTTACGATCATAAGTGAGCCTGGAAAGACAGTCATAAGTCATGGCAGTCATTAAATGGGTTACCATATAACCATGTGGCCATTAAGTGAATGCCCCAGTCATTAAGCAAATGCCCATAAAGCAAACACAGCAATCGTTAAAGGAAAACTGTCAATGGGCACTTTTTTTGCTAGAAACCAGAAGCAAATGTCAGAAACCGGCAAAGAACACTGAAAATCACAGTTATGTGACAAACAAATGTTAATGAAAGCTGATTGCCAAGCGCCAAAAATACAGTTATGTGATTGTGGCTGCTGGAACTTTGAAACTGGATCATAAGTAGCTCTAGGGACATCCATCATAACTTTGAACTAAGTTGCTAGTGACTTAGTTTACAAAGTTCCTAAGCTAAGTCATTAAGCAGTCATTTGTTAAGCGAGGACTACCTGTATTAAGTCTCCTGACACTAGTGGGCAGCTGTGGTCCTTTTACAACCTGTGGACTATATCTCCCCTAGTTGGGGGCCATAGGGCCCATAGTTGCCCATCCCTGTCTCCCAGGATTAAGTCATAGTGAATAGTTGAGTGGAAGAACTATAGGAAGTCCTCAGCTCACAGCACTTCATTAAATGACTGTTTGAAGTTTCAATGGCACTGGAAAAAAAAACAGTTGTTAAGTATGAACATTTTTCACACGATCATTGCAACATCCCCATGGTCACCTGATCAAAATTCAGACCCTTGGCAACTGACTCATATTTATGACAGTCGCGGTGTTCCAGGGTCATGTGATCCCTTTTTGCGACCTTCTGACAAGCAAAGTTAGCGGGAAAGCCAGATTTACTTAACGACTATGTTACTAACTTAACAAATACAGTGATGCACTTAACAACTGTGGCAAGAAATGTCATAGAATGGAGCAAAACTTACTTAACAACTATCTTGCTTAGCAGCATAAATTTTGGGTTCAGTTATAGTCATAAGTTAAGGACTACCTTTAACAGGAACAGCATTGCCCTCGCTGTTTCAACAAGACATTTTTGGAAATCAAGATTATTCTAGAGGAATGTGCTTTGTCTGGAAGCATATCTTTCCAAAAGTTAAGTAAGTAAGTAATAAGCCAGAAAATTAATGTAGAGGTGACCAATTAATTTCAGTTGACTTTTTCATTCTAAGCCATGGAGAAAATATATAGAATGGGTACTCTTTCAGCATTGCCTGTAAAATAGCAGCTCTTTGTTGGTAACTCATTTGGAATAATACTGTGGTGTACATATGAAAGCTAGAATATTTTGTACTACCATAAAGCATGAAAGCTACAGAAGAAGAAAAGGCATGTCTGGATGAATTAAGATGTTCTACACTAAATGCCTTACAGCTCTTGGTGGATTCCAGCAGATACTTGGTGGATAAATAGCAGATACTAGATAATTTGACTGGTTGTCAGCTATTGACAACAGGAAGAGACCCAGGCTGTTGAAATGATAACTCCTGATCAGCCTCTTTCTGTTAATTGATTCTGCATCACTCCTTGGTTTACTGAGAAGATCTGGAGTGAAACATCAGAAGAGAGGCTTCTGTGCCAGTGGGAAAATTAAATCTGAATTTGACCAAGCATAGATTTGGGCATACAGAATGGCAATAAGAGACCAAGTTATACCATTTCTCCTCTTTTATTATGTTAATTGGGTTAATGGTGCTGGTGTTGTCTGGAAAAACTGGGCAAGTAGATCTCCTGACTACTATGTTTTTGCAAAATATTTTGCTGACAAAGTTGCTCAGATTTGCCTCAATCTTGACTATTTTTTTAAAAAAAAAGTTTGTTCCTTTAATATTGTTTTATATTCCTATAGGTTTATTTATATTTATATGTTTTATTTACTGTTTGTACTGCTTTATTGTCTCTGCATCTATATTGCAATGTGGATATTTTAAATTTCTTTTTGTCAGCCACATTGACTCTTGAAGGAAATTGATGTCATATAAAGTTGATTGGATAGGTAGATAATTTAACATGTATAAAATTTCTTCCAGGCCTGAAGACTGTTTTTTTTAAAAAAAAAAAAAAACAAGGAAAGGAGAGGAAGACCACAGTATCTTAAGAAGACATTATACAATAGAATACAAACCACAGTTCAGCTCTGAATTCACAAGTAATTATTTCTCAGCCTAATATAACAGTTCTACATAGACCAAAGTATCAAGTTTGAAATATGTTATTCTTGTGGGGTTGCTCTCTGAGCTTGGTAGTTTTCTTACAGACATTTCATTACCAAACTAGGTAACATCAGTGCACCTAGTTTAGTAATGATACATCTGTGAGAAACCAACCAAGCTTAAAGAGCATCCAGGACCCATAGTTCAACTTTGAGCTGCAAATATTCTCTTCCATCAGCAAAAGTATTCCTAACTGAATTTTGAATGCCTAACTAAACTGAAATCCTGTTTGTACTGATATTATTACTATCACCTAATTTATTATACACCACCTGGTTATTTGAAGAATTGCCTATTTACTATCGTATTGAAGGCCAAATATGGCTCTTTTAGCCTCATGCCTTGGCATGCATATTTTTCCAATGAGACAAAACGAGACAGGAAGATCATTTTATTACAATTTATCAGAATATTCAGACAAAAGGGATTCCTCTCATTCAAAGAAGGAACTCCGATCTTTAGCTTACAACACCTTTTATAGTTAGCATAACAAAGAAGCATCCAGGAGGAAAGTTGATTGGACAGGATAAAAGCAACCTCCCCTTTGCATATGAAATCAGTTACATGTGGTCAAACATGTTACACATTTGCATCCCATAATATTACACATGTTCATTAAAATGAGGTCTAACATCAGAAAAGGCGTAAATTGTAAAGAAAAAGATTGTTTAGGGTTCACGAAAGAGATAAACCAGACCCCAATTTGTACTAACAAACTTTTTCTTATTTTCAGACAATCTTCAGCCTGTTTATCTCTTCAATTTAGGAATGTTAAAAGCTATTCTTAAATTCCTATCTGTATTGTACCTGAACAGAGAAAATAATCAATCTGAAGATTTATCTTTTCAGTTTAGGAATGTTAAAAGCTATCTAATCAATCCATACAACTATCCTATATTCCAATCCGTAATGAACCAACATTATTTTAAAAGAGAGAAAATACATCAAATTAAAATACAAAATAATGGTGTTAGTTAACAAATTACAAAATCCATGTCTTTTGCCCCTCAGTATCTACCTGCTTGATTCAATTTGGTGTGTTCCAGATTCCTTCAATTAAACAATGTCATCTATAAGGACACCAGAAGACATATGTCAATGAAAACTCAATCATCCAGGCCAAAAATATCTAAAAAAGGTTAAACCATGGCAATTGGACCAATGTTTGTTAATCTGAGATGTTTTGTTACTCATCCAAGTAACTTCATCAGTCAAAATATAAAAAATAATAATTAGTCAGAGAGTCATTGGAATGTACCAACTCTTGCCAAGAGGATAATTCAAGGCAAGAGTTGGTACTTTCCAACGACTCTTTGATTCTCTGCCTAACTAATTTTTACATTTTGACTGATGAAGGTACTTGGAAGAATAACAAAAAGTCTCAGATTAACAAACATTGATCCAGTTGCCATGATTTAACCTTTATAGACCCTAGAAGACCTTCTCAAAAGCAGCACCTGCCCTCTAGAATGAGGCTCCCCACAAAATCCAGAGGGCCCTTACCCTGCTGGTATTTTGGAAAGCCTTGAAGATCCCTGGGCTTTTGGCAAGGGTGATTAAAACTTTTCTCTGAATAATGTGGGTTTTGATTTTTCTTCCAGTTTGTGCCTGTTCTCTGTCTTTTTATCTGTGAACCAGCCAGAATCGCTGGCAGTTGGACTGTGTAAAAAAGTAATAAATAAACAAACACTTTACATTTTGCATGGAAACCTTCAGCCTTATTTTTCTTCTAGTCTTTTTTTCTACATATAAAATAGTGTTTCTTATGATCTCCCTATTGATTCCAGAGAAGTGTATTGGAAAGATAATATAGTTTGTAATTACAGAGGCAATTGTTTATGAAGGTGTAACCAAAAAGGCAACTGCCCTGCATGACAAGCCTTTTAAGTATATTTAATGCATTTAAAGGCAAGGGAAAGTGTGGATTTTGTTTTTTACCTGATAACACATCTTGTTTATTTTCTATCAATAGATGCACAAAATGCTCATTTTAGAAAATATATGCATACTAAGGATAATACATTATACTTATTTTTCTCCTCAAGAAAAAATAATGTTAGCTCATTAGTAAAGTAATTTGCCTTCCTTTTTTAATGATCACTCATTATTAAAAATAAATAAATTCTGTTTCCATAAACTTGCATCCTCACAAACTGGCTTGTACTTACTAACTTCTACCTACGTGTTATCCCTTTCTCAGCTGAATTTACACCCATAAATGTTCTTCTAATGGGCTACATGCAAATCTTGTCAAAAAATAATTGAAGATCCATCATAAATCCAAATTTTTAGAGGATTCTAAGGATTAGCTTCATATTTCTTTTGCAATGCTATTAGTAATTATGGAACAAAGTGCAGAATTAGAGTGGGTCTACAAACTGTTACAGAGGAGATTGCACTAATAAAACAAGTAGATTCCCAATAAAAACAAACCCCCAGAAACAAAGCAGGTAATAATTTAAAATAGCTCATGAAAGTTTACACATATATTAATATTTCTTTCCATAGCATGTTAAAAACCACAGCATATATCTGCTACATAGAGTGCTTTGTAAACAAATCATTGCCACGATAAACTAAATGGAATGAATTTAAAGGTATCTTAAATTATAATACAGAATAATGCTTGTACTGAAAATGTTTGGTGGATAAAAATAAGAAAGGCAAGTTGTATGCAGCAAGTTTGCCATCTACTGATCAATAGAATATTTTGAGTCTTTAAAAAAAATGCCTTTCTATGCAGGTAGCAAAGGAGGGTACCTTGAAAACTCACTTGCTGGTGTATCTTTGACCCAGTCAAACTTTTCTATTCAGCTGGTTCTTCGGAATCTATCTAAATATTCAGTTGAGAAGCACAGAGAAAACCAGTATTGATTTTAAGAATAATACGGTATAGACCCTGGCAAGCTGACTTTATGATCTAGTGAAAAATGTTGACATGCAACATTTTAGGAAGCTTTTGCCAAGTCCTGAAAGAAGCAAGAACTCACAATCAAGAAGAAATGGACGACTGGACATGAAGATGTTCACTTGATTCAACAGAGAGGCTGAAGCAGGAGACTGAATCCTGCCCCTGCCCTACTAATTCTCTTGAAAACTTTAACTAATGAAACGGTGACTAAGATTTTTGTTTGCTTGTATCCTGCCTTTATTAAGGCAGTAACCATACCCAATGCATCTTCCACCTATTTTCCCCACAATAACAACACCGTGTGTGTGTATGTGTGTGTGTGTGTGAGATAGAGAGAGAGAGAGAGAGAGAGAGAGATTTGGCCCAAAGTCACTCATGACTAAGGCAGAACTTGAACTCAAAATCTCCTGTTTTCTAGCTTGGTGCCTTAACCACTAGGTCAAATTCTTGGCTCTTTTTTCCCCATTGATCTGAATTCAGTATATCAAGACTAGAAGTTATCACTTACCGAGACTGTCTCTCATTTGCCTTGATTCCATGACTGCTGTCATAGCAACCCTAGTGAAAAAGCTTACCATCACTATCAAGGGATATCTATGGGGGCGGATTCATATCTGATCCAAAAATGGATTTTGTGTGAATGACAGCATTAAATGGAATCTCCTAGTGTCTTTTTTTTCCACTCAGAAAGCATCTGCTTGGAAATTGCTAATTATATGAAAGAATTTACCACCAGACATTTATCTTTGAAAATGTTTATTGAGGAAACATACCTGAAAACTATTAGTCTTTATAAAATATTTTATCATGTGGGTTTGTTTTTTTTTGCCAAATCTGGGCCAGGACGATGGATAAATCCATTTGCTGGGTAAGGATGTATATGATTGGTGAGCCCTGGCTGTTGTGGTAATTTTGCTTTATGGATTTTGTTGTTGTTGACTTAGTATGGTTAGAGGTTTTGTTGACACTGTATGTTTTTAATTTGCAGTGTTGGAGTTATTTTGGAGGAGGAATCTGATTCTACAGCCCAGAGTATATTTAGGTGAATTAATGGCTATATAAATCCGATCAATAAATGAATAAAAAAGTGAATACATTGCAAAGAATACATTGCAAACAATATGCCCATCATGAATAAATATGAGCCAGCAGTGTGCTGCAGCTGCCAAAAAAGCCAACACAGTGCTAAGCTGCATTAACAGAGGGATAGAATCAAGATCACATGAAGTATTAATATCACTTTACAATGCCTTGGTAAGGCCACACTTGGAATACTGCACTGCATCCAGTTTTGGTCACCACGATGTAAAAAAAGATGTTGAGACTCTAGAAAGAGTACAGAGAAGAACAACAAAGATGATTAGGGGACTGGAGGCTAAAACATATAAGGAACGGTTGCTGGAATTGGGTATGTCTAGTTTAACGAAGAGAAGGGCGAGGGGGGACATGATAGCAGTGTTCCAATATCTCAGGGGCTGCCACAAAGAAGCTATTTTCCAAAGCGCCTGAAGGCAGGACAAGAAGCTAACCAAACTAACCAAAGAGAGAAGCAACCTAGAACTAAGGAGAAACTTCCTGACATTTAGAATAATTAACCAGTGGAACAACCTGCCTCCAGAAGCGGTGAATGTTCCAACACTGGAAGTTTTTAAGAAGAAACTGGACAGTCATTTGTCCGAAATGGTATAGGGCAATGGTGGCGAACCTATGGCACGGGTGCCAGAGGTGGCACTCAGAGCCCTCTCTGTGGGCACGCGTGCCGTCGCCCCAGTCCTAAGCCTTCAGCTGGGTTTTATAAAACCTTTTTCGCTTTAGGCCTCCGCCGCTGTGTACAAAAAAGAAATGTTCAGTCAATTTCAACTTCTCGCGGGAAAAAAAAGATCTTGCAAAGTTGGAATTGATTGATTGAACTTTTTAATCCCACCCAGTCTGCTGTTACCACCGCAGCCACGCCCACCCAATGGGCCACACCCACCCGGCACCCGACGATGCATAAGTGGGTTTTGGGTTGCAGTTTGGGCACTCGGTCTCTAAAAGGTTTGCCATCACTGGTATAGGGCTTCCTGCCTGAGCAGGGGGTTGGACTAGATGACCTCCAAGGTCCCTTCCAACTTTATCATCATTATTATTATCATTATTATTATATTGTTGAAAATTCTTAACAAGTAGATAGAAAAAAAATAAAATGACATAAATAGAATGCTGCTTTATTACAAGTTAAAACAAACTGGATTTCTACCGATCCATAAATTCCTGCTCCCTTCTGCTAAATGCTTGTTCAGGATTCCTCACCACATGAAATATAAAACCAGGTGGAACATGCTGTCTTTGACATAAGGATATATATTGGGTTCATTTTGTCTAAACAGGGCTAGCAGTACTTGCACATTTTAGACTTTTTTTGCATTGCCGGAGCTGGGGTGGGCATGGCCTCCGTATGATGCAACTGTCCCACAAGCCAGCAGTTTGACACCCCTCTATTAGACAGTAAGCACATCACACCCAATGCTTTCTAAAACTAAACCATGGAACAACATATTAACCTTCCTGTTAATAATCTTCAGACAAACTTGGATCTACCGTGTTTCCTCAAAAATAAGACCTGGTCTGGCTTCCAGTTTGCCATCGCGGCCGCTGCAGCCGCTGGAAGGTGAGCTCCATCTTCTGCATTCGGTTTCACTCTGCTGGGGGACCCTGGAAAGGGTCAAAAGTTGCCCTGTAGGGGTGACGAGCAAGGAGGGGACCCCCGTTGATCGTGGGAGGGCGGCAGCTCTTCCACTTGATCCGGGGTAGCCCTCAAACCGGCGGAGGAAAGATCGGCCATAGTAATATGGCCCATCACTAGGCTGCAGACAGCCGAAGTCAAACTTACCACCAAGCACTTTGAAAGCAACGCGGATGAAACTGGGTGAGATCCAATTTTCTCTTTACCCTAAGTACTTTCTTTTCCTGTAAAACTTGCCTGAAGTATCTTTCCCCTTGTGAGGAGAGAGGGAAGGGAATTTCTATCCCACCCTCTAAGAATAGCGGCGACTGACTATCCAGGGGAATTAAAGTAGTAAAAGAACAACTTTAATATAATTGGATTTATATGTTCCTGAAACTTGGGGACCAAAATTTTTCCTATTTTTATTGGAGACTTTTGCTCTTATCTACAAAAAAGAAATAAAATTGGAAAAAGGATTATAAAAATTTGGACAAAAAACCTTAAATGGCATCGGGGACATCTTGTGGCAAAGTTTGGTATTACAACTTGTTATTTCCTAACAGAGACTCGAAGCCCAGACCTTAGATAAGACTCTTTTGACCTTGGCACCACCTGTGAGAAACTCAGCTGTAAGAGAACAGCTGGGTGGCATAACTGGCCTACTTGAATTGTGAATGTAAACCTTTACTGACTTTCAGAGTTATATGTGGGGAATTGCCTTCCTATCTCTTTATTTGAGAAATATTGGTTATTATAGGAGATGATGAAATACCTTGGACTATAAAATCTTGCTTGACAAACGACTTCTACTATAAAGACTAGTTATAAACTCATGAAAGAGATGGATGAAGACCAGGAAATGATCCTTTCCATGTTGAAAGCAATACATGAAACCATTCTTTCAGCTTGTGATAAAATAAGACCTAACATAAAAGATCAAGACGCCAGCTTAGATACACAAACCCAAACTTTGACTACAACCAAAGAACTAACAATGCAGAAGATAACAGAAGAAATGGAACAATCAAATATTAAGACAGAGGACTCAATTGACCAACAAATACAGTTAATGAAAAATCCAGAAAAGGGAGTGACAACACTGAAAATGGAAAAAACTTTCTATATAAATCAGAAGAAATTTGAGAATGAAGAAGAACAGATTGAATGAAAGATAAACATATCAGGGCAATCATGAGGAATTGGAATAATAGGGAGACAACTTTCTGAATACAAATGGGCTAGTCCTTCCCAAAAAAATGGCAATTAAATGGTCTCCTTTATTTCAAATAACATATATAATAATAGAGGGAGATTTATTTGATGATCTAAAAGCACTGATATGGAAGCCTAGTTGGAAAAGGAAGAAAGTCAGAATAAGGTTGAAGAAAATTGGGGTTTTGACTTATTAGAGGGGATTAATTATAGGGTTAAAGGGAGAAGTTGAGATAAGGGGAATTCTGGTCATTAGATTTAAAATACTTGGAAATTAATTGAAAATAAGGACTTTATCTGTTTAATATTTAAAAATTAGACCTAAAAGGAAAAAGAAAATTAATTATTATGAATATGTTTGATTTATTAACCCAGGTAATATACATAATGGTTTTGATTTATTAAAGGGGATATTGTATTATTAAATAGATGACTTAAAATGGTGGGAAATAGATAACTCTTAGGAAATAGAACAAGATTATATTCAAATAGATAAAATGTGTATTTTGGATATTAGATTCTGTTATGAATTGAGATAAGGAAAATCTTGGTTACCTAAAATCTTAAAATTAAAAATATCAAAGGTTAAATGGAATATTGATTGGAAACTAAAAATTGGGAAAAAACCAATAACAGGATATGGGTTGTTTATGAAGATTGAATGTAATTAAGATACGTATAAGCTAAAAATTTATTGATAAATGTAATAATGATGTTTTTACTGAGTTGATATAATAAGAACTGCACTAGCTTGAATACAAGACAGTAAATGTTAAGGGAAAAAGAGAAGAAATATTTGATATTGTAACTTGAGATTTGTACTAAATATTTTGTTATCAAACTATTGATTAACCCAGCCACCACATTGCTTTTTAAATACTTAAATGTAAAATTGGAAAATTAATAAAATATTTTAAAAAACAAAAAATAAGACCCGGTTTTATATATTTTTGGCCTCCAAAAGGTATACCAGGTCTCATTTTGGGGGGATATCTTACCCGCTTACCTCGGAACCACCGCAGCCAGACCTCTCATGCCCCACATGTCACACCACCGCCCGACTTCTTCTGCGGCCACTTGTGGCAGGAGGCCACATGTTGCATTGCGCTGATGCTGCTGCTCATGGCAGGATGCCATGTGGTGTGTTGTGCCATGGCACGCATGAGCAGCAGCACCAGTGCCATGCGGTTTCCTGCCGCAAGCGGCAGCACCGGCATGATGCACCATGTGGCATCCTGCCGTGATTGGCCACAAGTGGCCACAGAAGAAATTGGGCCACAACATGACAGGTGTCAGGGTGTGGGAAGCCTGGCTGCAGCAGGTGCAGGGCACATGGGGCAGATCTGCCCTGCCACCCCCATCCTAGCATGTGCCTCACCCCATCTCGTACAACTAGATGGTGGAACAGAGTGGGCAGGATCTTAACTAGGGCTTATTTTGGTGGCAGGGCTTATATTAGGCACACACATAAAAATCAAGCTCAGGGTTATTTTCGGGATAGATCTTATTTTCAGGGAAACATGGTGGAGGGAATGATTAGTTCAGTTTAGGCTGTCCATAACATTTTACAGCTTCTACCCACCTCTATGTTAATAATTATTATTTTTCATTTATGTGGCTTCTCAGTTGCAGGACTTGCCACGTGGAAGAGATTCTCCTTAGATATCCAGGTGATTCTGATCCTGTCATACTTCTGAAAGACTAGAAAAACTTGGATTATCCTATAGGCCAATTTGTTAGTGGAACCTGATATTGGTGAATGCAAATAACTGAGAATTAGATATAACAAGATACCTTCCATCATTGCAACTGCAGCATAAGCAGCACCAGCAGAAATTAGGTGTAGACTATTAGGCAATTATTTATAATCTGTTCAAAAGCTCACCATCCATGTAATTAGAATTGTATTAGTCCCATCTGACTTTTATACCTATCTCTATGCTCTTTCATATATTGGAAGGAAAAAGAGCAGAGAACGAAGTTAAGAAGCTGATTAGACTGTGTAACAGGTGGGCAACTATGGAAACTTTACAACTTGTGGACTTCTACTCCCAGAATTCCTGAACCAGCCATGACTGGCTCAGGAATTCTGGGAATTGAAGTCCACAGGTCATAAAATTGTCATAATCACCCACCTCTGTTGTATACAGTGAATAAAAATAGCTTAACTTTTCTCTCTGCGTTGCATCATGATCAAGCCATTCCCAGAAAAGATGGATGTATGTTTCGTTCAATTTCCATTGTATAATAATAATAATAATAATAATAATAATAATAATAATAATAATAATAATAATAATAATAATAATAATAATAATAATAATAATAATAATAATAAAGTTGGAAGGGACCTTGGAGGTCATCTAGTCCAACTCCCTGCTCAGGCAGTATCCTCAACAATATAAAGAATGGGACACAGTATATATTAAAACTATAAATTAACAGCATGCCATGTCCATTCAAACTGCAAGAAAACATTCCTACATTACATACACAATGAATTGTTATATTTAGTAAATGGAAATTGGGTCTGATCACTAAAAAAAGAAAGAGATGAATTGTAGTTTACCAGTGTTTTGCACTTTTGTGCTATGAAGGATGGGTATATGATTTTTATTGCAAAATTTAATGGCTCTCTTGTGAAGGGTTATTGTTCAAGTTACCTCTTTTTTAGGAAAAAAGGCCAAAACCAAATTCTTTCCAGTTCTAAAAATTTGGAGAAAAAATTCAGAGAAGAGCAACTAAGATGATCAAAGGCCTGGAGATTAAAACATATGAAGAACGGCTACAGGACTTGGGTTTGGCTAGTCTAAAGAAAAGAAGAAATAGGAGAGACATGATACCAGTATTCTAGTATCTGAGGGGCTGCCACAAGGCAGAGGGGGCCAGGTTGTTCACCAAAGCACCAGAGGGAAGGACAAGAAACAATGGTTGGAAACTGATCAAAGAGAGAAGTAACCTGGAATTAAGGAGAAACTTCCTGACAATGAGGACAATCAACCAGTGGAATAGCTTGCCCCCAGAAATCGTGGGTGTTCCATCACTGGAAATTTTTAAGAAGAGACTAGACATTCACCTGTCTGAGATGGTATAGGTTCTCCTGCTTGAGCAAGGGGCTGGACTAGAAGACCTCCAAGGTCCCTTCCAGATCTACTCTACTCTACTCTACTCTACTCTACTCTACTCTACTCTACTCTACTCTACTCTACTCTACTCTACTCTACTCTACTCTACTCTACTCTACTCTACTCTACTCTAGCCTAGCCTAGCCTAGCCTAGCCTAGCCTAGCCTAGCCTAGCCTAGCCTAGCCTAGCCTAGCCTAGCCTAGCCTAGCCTAGCCTATTGATATTGATATTGAGCCAATGGGGTTGAATTCCAATTGTTACCATTTGAAAAACAAAACCAAAAATCACCAATTGTTTTTTACAAGTAACTCATGGTGGCAAACATATCCAACACACCTTTCTATTATTTTTCCTACAACAAGAAGCCTGTGTGGTGGGTTGGGCCGAGAGAGAGTTAACAGGCCCAAATTCATCCAGCTGACTTTCATAGCTAAGGAGGGACTAGAAGTCACAGTTTCCTGTTTTCTGGCCTGGTGCCTTCACCACTAGATCATACTGCATGTTTATATTTGGAATCTCAGATTCAAGGGGAAGAGGAGCCAGTTCTTCTAAAAAAAATATACAGAAACTCAGGCGTAGTGAGAAAGGAAGAACTGAGCTTTGATTCTGCTACTAAGCAGACATTAGCCATATCAGTCAAACAGAAGAAGGCCTATTAATCACAAGCAAAGCTAAGGTGAGCATCATTGAGAATAATTCTCCCAGGAAGGATCTATTCCAGGGATAGTCAACCTTGGCTCTTTTATGATTCGTGGACTTCAACTCCCAGAATTCCTGAGCCAGCTGTGCTGGCTCAGGAATTCTGGGAGTTGAAGTCCACGAGTCATAAAAGAGCCAAGGTTGACTACCCCTGATCTATTCCAACAAAAGCAAGATACCCTTTGGCCATCGCCAGAAAGGAATGACCTCTATTGTGATGAGAAATGAAGCTCAAGTTCGAAAAGGATTTTTGAGAAATTTTCCAGTGGAAATTCCAAGCACATAATCAAGAAAATCCCTGCATCCCTTGACAATGCCAGATGAGATAATAAGACTAATACATTTTATAAGCTTTCAGGAGCTGGACTGGAAAGTGTATGAGGTAGAAAAAAACTTTTTGTCCAACGAGATGCTCTGTTGCAGCTCTGTTCCAATTCTCTTCTATAATCTAGCACTTCCATTCCAGTCCTCCCCTTCTATCATCAAACCTCATGTCTGCTCTCGATGATGAAACGGTCTGCTGAACTCTGTATCATCATTTCAATCCCCTGTTTTCTGATTTTCCTTCTATTTTCAATAAAGGAAATAGAAGTAAAAACCTAGCCCTAACTTCTATAGGTCTAACTGTAATTCTGATGTAAACCTGTACACTACATGGTACACTAGGTCATCACGATGTAAAAACGTTGTTGAGACTCTAGAAAGAGTACAGAGAAGAGCAACAAAGATGATCAGGGCACTGGAGGCTAAAACATATAAGGAACAGTTGCTGGAATTGGGTATGTCTAGTTTAAAGAAGAGAAGGACTAGACTAGAGGGAACATGATAGCAGTCTTCCAATATCTCAGTGGCTGCCACAAAGAAGAGGGAGACAAGCTATTCTCCAAAACGCCTGAAGGCAGGACAAGAAGCAACGGGTGGAAACTAACCAAGGAGAGAAGCAACCTAGAACTAAGGAGAAACTTCCTGACAGTTAGAACAATTAACCAGTGGAACACCCTGCCTCCAGAAGCGGTGAATGCTACAAAACTGGAAGTTTTTAAGAAGAAACTGGACAGCCATTTGTCCGAAATGGTATAGGGTTTCCTGCCCGAGCAGAGGGTTAGACTAGACGACCTCCAAGATCTCTTCCAACATTATTATTATTATTGTTATTATTACTATTATTACTATTATTATTATTGTTGTTGTTGTTATCTACTACTAAAGTTTTAGAATACCTTAATGTGAACTGTGTTTTCATATTTATGTTTTATTTTGGTTGAATAAAATGGGTCGCCTGCCATAGGATTGGGATTTTCCTCAAATGCATCACACTGAAACAACTATTGTTTTTTTGTCTCATGACTTCTCATCACCAGTGTATACCTGAGGGCAGCCTCAAATCAACCTTAGCTGCTCCAGAGTTAAAGGAGTATTTTCCTTCTTGCTGCTGCAAATGCAATTAGATATTACGCCCCGTGCAGTTGGCATTGCAGTCAGGTGACTCTCTGAAATCCTGATAAAAGAGAATGCCAACACTAATGATGTTACCTAGTTTGGTAATGAAAGGTCTGCAAGAAAACAGCCAAGCTCAGAGAGCAGCAAGGAGTTCACAGTCTGTAAACTCCACCAGCCCATTGCCTATTGGCATATCTTTTCCCCTTAGGTTCCTATGTACTGTCATCAGGACTAGCAGTTGGAGATCAAGAGAAGCTAAATCTTTCAAAACAGCTTCTGCCCCTCTATCCATCAGGCTTCCAATCTGATCTCCTGCTTGCATGGGTTTGCCCATTCACTACAAGAAGATTTTTTTCTTTCCTCGTCTCCTTGCTTGCAGAGATACAGCACATGTCCAGCATGTGCCTTAAACATATGGCTTTCCCACATTTTGGTGCTTCAGGTTAGAGTGCATAAAAATGTCAATGCAGTTCCAGTCTTGACCTCTTTAAAGCAGACATGTCTTTTCCTAAGATAACATGGCAAGTGCATGATCTTAGCCAAAGGTACGGCTACTTTAAAAAATTGCCAAGAGTGTCTACATTTGTGTTCCCTCAAATTCAAAAGCACTTTTTCTTTTTCTTTTTAAATATATTTTATTGATTTTTTTACAATGACAATCTTTCGTGCTTAGTAAACAACATGTTATCTGGGTTCATATATTTAAAAAAAACAATCAATAATAATTTCAATAATTCCATAATCAACATATTAATGGTTTGTTTCCTTGATCTTCCCTTCTTCCAATAATATTCTTCTTTATCAGCATTAGACGGATATAATGTCCACTTTCCTACCGGACTCTTGAAGAAAAGGAAGACACGAAGGCACCTAGATTCAGTCAGCTCCGGTTTACTTCGAGGTAAAGCAATGACTCAACACAGACCTCTAGAAATCAGGCTCTGTGCTATACAAAGTTCGCACTGGGAGGAATCGCCTCCCAGCGCTGTTTAAATACAATAGCTAACACTACCCCACCCTCTACCCCATTAATTAGCAACCCCACCCCCGCCCAACAAACCATGACCCCACCCAGCAATTATCAGACACCCCACCCTCCTATCACCCAACCAGCAACCAGCAGCCAGTAAAATGTCAATTAGGCTCCATCCGATATCCTATATATCTTGACATATAATTCTTACTATTTTCAATGCATACAAAGTTGGATATAGACAATTTTTTGTATTTGTACAAGTAACATATATACATGTCCATATATAACATTTTTTTCTGATTAACTTATATTTCAATTGTATTTGTAAAAGTCATCTTATTAAATCGCTATACATCCTGTTTTTAGAATTCTTATTTATATTTAATTTCCCCTCAATATTCAGACCATTCTTATCAGCCATAATTTTCTCAAAATTGAATTACCTTTAAATATCCAAACTTTTTATTTACTTATACGATGCCAATATTTTCATATTTCATATATTATAAAGATACTATACTACTTATATATCTTACAACATCCACATATAACATCTTTTCTGGTCAGCTTATGTTTCAATTATATTTGTAAAAATCATCTTGTTAAGTCACTATATTATGTCCTGTTTTCAAAATTCTTATTTAAGCTTAGTTTTCCCTCAGTATTCAAATAATTCTTCTCAGTCATACTTCTCGCAAGGTTAATTACCTTTAAATGCCCTAACTTTTCACTCACATACATCATCCCAATATTTTTACATTTCATATATTATAAAAAGTACTATATTATTTATATCTCTTATCCCTCTTACAGCTCCTTGTATCCAAAATTATCTATTCTTTTAACCATATTCAAACAAGTGTTTAATCATGTAGTACTCCATCTGGTAATTTGAACCAGGTCTCTTTAATCTAACTCTAGCCTTTTTCTTTGCCAAGTAGCTTTCCAAGTTTGTATATTCCGCTTGCCAACTTGTCTTTCTTACTCCCAACAATATTTATCAAAAGCACTTTTTCCTAAAGCACTGCATAACCCTGCTATTTGGTATTTCCATTTTCTACACGAGTTCTACATTTTTAATTGTATTATTAATAATCAGATTAATTTTAAGCTAATCATTTTTTTAAATCCATAACAGATTATTTTTCCTCGGATAAAACTGAAAATGACTAAATGATACCCCAGGGCTAAGGAGCAATCTATTAGTAAAAAAAAAAGTAAGCTGTTATTTTCAGTTCTTGACTTTAATGCAGTAGATTAGAAGCACCACCTAATTAGATGATCCATGAGCAATTTTTTAGAAGACATGTTGCTTAGCAAACCGACATCCTATTTAAGAATTCACAACAGTTTATAGTCCTTTCAGAAGACATTTATGGGAGCATTGAATATTTTGAAGTTGGTTGATTGGAATAAATTCAGGAGCCACAGAAGACTCTTCTAATACTTCTTCTGTAAACTGGGTCTCTAAAGCATTGGGTTAGAAAGTCTATATTTGTTTGTTTGTTATATCAAATTTATAGAACTGCCAATTCAATTGACTCTGGATAGCTTACAAAAAGAAATCTAATCAATTTAAAATACCCGATAAGGTGATATATCCTGATAAAGCTAATACAAACCCCAAAAGAATAAGGCCTCATAATACAAGACAACTAGAGATAGTCACTCTTCATCTCAGTCTGGGGAAAGAGACATAAAAGGTCAGAGCAACACAACCTCTGGGGGCATAGTATTCTAGAGGACAGAGACTATGATGAAGAAAGCACCCATTAGTCACCCATTAGAACAGGGGTGTCAAACTCAATTTCATTGAGGGCTGCATCAGCATCGTGGTTGCCCTCAGGGGGCCGGGTGGGTGTGGCCAGGGTGGGTGCAGCCTACTTGGTGGGCATGGATGGAGTGGGTGTGGCCTACTGGGTAGGTGTGGCCAGCTCTACACCGTTTGCTGGGGGCCTGGGCAAGAGTGGGACAGATCTGAAAGTCTCTGGCAGAAGGGGGTGGGACCAGGACAAGTGCCAAGGCATGGTCCACTAGAGGAGCCTCACTGTTCCTTTCAGGCCATTTATTTATTTATTTATTTATTATTTTAATTTGTATACCGCCCTTCTCCCATAGGACTCAGGGCGGTTCACAGCATATTAAAAACAAATAATATACCCAAAATACAAAAAATACACAATACAAAAATACAAAAGAATAAACCCTGATAAAAGCCAAATTAAAACCAAGTATTCCCAGCTGTGTTTCCGATTAAAATACTTTTAAAATTATCCCTACCTAAAATCCTCCCTAGGTCAGGCCCGCTTGCTGGAAAAGCCATGTCTTGAGGGCGCGGCGGAAAGTAAGGAGATCCGGAATCATCCGGATCTCGGGGGGTAGTTCATTCCAGAGGGTGGGGGCACCCACAGAGAAGGCCCTCCCCCTGGGGNGGGGGGGGGCTTATGGAGCTAAGACTGAATGCATTTCAGCATAGATGGCCACCACAAAATTGTACATTGGCTCCCGGCTGGCCTGGGCCAGGGCCAAGGCAGCGGGGGCCATTCCCTCACTGTTTCCAGGATGGCTTCGCGGGCCACATGAAACCACTTCGTGGGCCACATCTGGCCCCCGGGCCTTGTGTTTGACATGTCTGCATTAGAACATAGAATAACAGAGCTGGAAGGGACTTTGGAGGTCATCTAGTCCAACTCCTTGCTCAAGCAGGAGACCCTATACCATTTCAGACAAATGAATGTCCAGTCCCTTTTTGAAAACCTCCAGTGATGGAGCACCCACAACTTCTGAACATAAGCCATTAGAGCAGGGGTCCCCAATCCTCGGTCCGTGGACTGGCACCGGGCTGTGGCATGCCAGAAACCGGGCTGGCAAACAAGCAAAGCCCCATCCACAGGATACAGGCAGTACATGAAACCATGCCCCCTGCAGTCCGCAAAAAAATCCCTCTCTCCATGGAACCGGTCCCTGGTGCCCAAAAGGTTGGGGATCTCTGCATTAGAGGACATTGTTTCAAGGATGAGACCTAGAGGATGTCCACTCTGCTGGATCTTACAAGATAAGCAGGAAAAAAAGGAGAATCATCATCCTTCAGGCAACTGAATCCTATGCCTTGGAGGGTTTTATAAGTCACAAGCAGAATTTTGAATTGCACCCAGTTTGGTCTAGTGGCTAAGGTGCTGGCTTAGAAACCAGGAGACGGTGAGTTCTAATCCCACGTTAGGCATGAAAGCTGGCTGGGTGATTTTGGGCCAGTCACTCTCTCATCCCAACACACCTCACAGGGTTGTTATTGTAGGGAAAATAGGAGGAGGAAGGAATATTATGCATGTTCACCGTCTTAAGTTATTTATAAAAAATAATAGAGGTGAGATAAAAATCTAATAAAGAAATAATCAGTCCAGCAGAGGGCTCAAAGGAGCATACCAGAGTATGCTCACAACTGCCCACACAGCCATGTTCATTCCAAACAGTCTTCAAGGGCAGTCCATATCAAGATATTACAATAGTGTGAAGTGACTGAGGCATGAATGGTTGTGAAAAGGGAATTCTAGTACAGGTAAGGGTACAAATGATGCTAAAGGCCACCAGTTCCTTATGCAAGGACCTTCAGATTGGTATCAGTTCTGTCTGGAGAAAAACTACCCCAACCAGGAGTAAAGATGAAAAATCCCTGACACTGGAAGACCTGCAAACCCATAGCCACTTTGCACTGTCAAGCTTGAATTTAAGCTTATACCTTCCCATCCAGATCTTCAATCAGAATAGAGCTGGAAGAGATCTTGGGAGTCTTCTAGTCCAACCCCCTCCTCAAGCAGGAGACTCTATACCATTTTAGACAAGCAGCTGTCCAGTCTCTTCTTAGAAACCTCCAGTGATGAAGCATCTACTACAACATCTGAAGGCAAGCTGATCTTCACAGTCTCTACAGACTGGAATCTTTCCAGTCTCCAGGCACTGAGACACTGATAAAATTGCTTTCAAGCTTCCCCTTATTAAAAACAATTGCCACTGCATTTCATTTTGTGTCTTTCCAGTTCCAATAAGAAATGAAAAAGGAAAGGCAATTTTAAAAGTAACTTGTAAATATAGATGCAAGCCGTATTTTTGATTCAGTGGGAAAACGTGACTGTAATAAATGGTACTCCTCAAATATTAAAGAACTGTACCGAGTTCAAGCAGGATTGTAGAAACCTCTTCCTTAACAAATGCAATTTGATCTATTACATTTACATCCCACTTAGATTTGTTGCTTTGCTACTTATTGAGGGATGAAGAACTCTCTGAAGCTCTTTTCGCTGAAGGTCAGCAAGATTTGTTTGGCTGTTAAATCAACAGAGATGTAAAGTCGAAGAGAGTCATTTTAAATAATACAAGGCATCATCTCTTTCCTGTCATCAAAGAAAATGGATGCTCCTCAAAGTGTTATTATCTCTTTTAGAACAGGCAAAGTAACAACCTCTTTGGCATAATAATGAAAGCTTTAGATTTGGTGTCTATTGGATAAAAATAGATGTGTTTAAGTCAACGGATTTTCACAGGCTTCACTGTATTAAATTAGGGCTGGGTAAGCCCTAATTCCTAATGACCAGAAGACAGGCCTTGAATCTATTATATCTACTTTTGAAAAACTCATGCAATGTTATGAGTTGACTAGAAGACATTTAAGGCAAACTTGGTAGAAAGCCTTGTGGTTTTTACTGCACAAAAAATACTGTAAATCTAATCTTGCAGATGATGGGGCCATACAAAAATTCAAAATTCTACTTTCAACATTGAATCAAAACTCTCTTACATGTGAATTAAAAAAATAGGCTTTAATTACAAGTGCATTTTAATAGCATTGGTCTATATCTGAATAGGAAGATATCTCAGTTCAGGCAAATACAAGCCTTTTTTCAAACAGGTTAGGTCAGAGTTTCCCAACCGTCCCGGCTTGGTGGCCCAGAAGGAAAGGGAGCAGCAGGGAAACGTGCATGCATGTGAGTCCGTGCACACATGACGGCGGCCCTAGTGTGCGTGCACATGTGCACATGAGCCACATGCACCCATGGTGCGTGAGCTGATGCCCACACGTGTGCACAAACGGGCCGCTGGCATTGGCGGCAATGCTAGTGTTCCCGTGCATGCTGCGGACCAAAGGTTGGGGACCTCTGGGTTAGGTGCAAAGAAATCAAAGTAATAAATCACCACGTTTGGGATAATCAGAGTTTTAAAAGACTCTGTAGGAAACAATGTCTCTTTTGGTGTGTAAAAATATAAAGTTTAACCATGCATGACCGAAATATACATTGCACCAATGAGAAACAGATACACTGTGATATGCATCTTTATGAGTAATGGAACCACAGTTCAGAAAATTAGCAACACATTACAACAAAAGTCAATGGCACTTTGTTTTAAAATTCTGGAATTGGGAGAATTGCAGTGCAGGCAGGTCTCTTGCCTTGTAACAACTTCCCTTCCTTACAGCACTTTAATAAATAGCAATAGCACTTAGACTTATATACCATTCCATAATGCTTTGCAGCACTCTCTGAACAGTTTAAAATGTCAGCCTATTGTCCCCAACAATCTGGGTCCTCATTTTACTGACCTCGGAAGGATGGAAGGCTGAGTCAACCTTGAGCCAGTCAGGATCGAACTCCAGTCTGTGGGCAGATTCAGCCTGCACTACTGCATTCAAACCACTATGCCCCCACAGCTCCTTAAAGTCAGTTGAAACGAAGGAGAGGAAATCATAGAAACAATGGCAGAGGATGCCATTTTTATATGATGTTTATGGCTATGGCTAGGTACATACATGTGCATTCCTACCACATAAAAAAGAATCTTAGTCATTGTCCTCTACAGACCCATGAGCACTGAGAAAACATTTCAAATAAATAAACAGGATCTAAACTGTTGTGTATGAGGTTACCGAGGAGCTACTTTTTACGTACGTAGCCTTTATATACGCAACCAGGTTGTCTCAGTGGAGGGAGAAAGGAGGCCAAGGATGGAAGGGAAAGGATACAAAAAAAAATATTCATGGCAAGAACGGCCAACAGAAGAAGTGATTTGAAGGCAGCTGCAGATCAACTATTACTGGGTAAGAATTCAAAAAAAGAAGAGTATGATATGAAAAAAGAAGTGAGAAACCTACAGGACAAAGAGGGAAAGGAACATTGCTTCTAAAAGCAATGTGTGACAGATAGGATGCCAGCAACCAAATAAAAATGCCTTCCATTACTTGAACCCTTCTCTGTTAGTTTATTTCCTTTCTTGGATATTCACCTATTCATTTTTAATGGAGTAAGTTTCATTTTTATTCATTTATGTCCTTGAATTATTATTCTATCTGTACAGTGTCCCAGGGTATGATTGAAGTGGGCCCTTTAGCTGAAGCTTTAATTCTGACCATAAATGGACCTTCTAACTACCTCCAAGGTACAGACACTTGGGCAAGAAGACAGGCAGACACGTTTCAAGTTAAACCATTCAGCTGGGAGCTTTCTAGCTAGATCTGATTGGGGTCAAGTGCCTAGGCCCTAGGGGATGACCTGACCTGATTATTTCTTTTAATATTTTTGTTATATTCCAGTACACATTATTTTACCTTATATTATTTTATATTAGTCATTGGACTAATCATTAGACAATAAACTAAACTAACCAATTTTCCTATTTGTACTAAATGTTTAATTTGAAGATGGGAGAGGAGAACCCAGGAATGATGCCAAGGAAATTAGCCATGAAAGTCAGCAGGGTGATCTTGGGCCACTCCCTCTCAACCCAACCCATCTCACGGAGTTGTTGTTGCGGGAAAAATCGGAGGAGGAAGGAGTATTTGATATGTTCTTCACCTTGAGTTGTTTATAAACCAATAAAGGCAGAATAAAAATCTAATAAATAAATACACTTCATTAGAACCATAGCCATATTTTAGAGGCCACACCTTAACATTTGTATAATACAGTATATTATACTGGTTGGAAATATTATGGCAGCAAAGAGGCAAACATCTAAATTATAATGTGCAAAATTCCTCAAATTTTAGCTCAGGAACAATAGGGAGAGACCAAGCTCATAGGCAGAATCTCTGCTTTGCATGCAGAAAGTTGAACATCGCTGCCTGCACATATGCACAACTACTTTGCTTCCCTAGTAGTCTCTTGGTAGCTTCCATAGAAGGCACAAGCCACTTAGAACACCCACAGGAAGTACAAACAGAATAATAAGAACCAATGTGGTGCAGCAATTGGGGGGGGGTAGTTGGAGTGGGAGCAGGGTGTCTAGATTCAACTTCAAACCCAGTCTTAAAAATTCACTTTCACTTCTCATTTGTTCACTTGCTAAGTCATGTCCAACTCTTTGCGACTCCATGGACCTTAGCACAGCAGGGTCCTCTGTCCTCCACTGTCTCCCAGAGTTTGTCCAAATTTGTTTTCATTGTGTCGATGACACTCTCTAACCATCTCATTCACTGCCATCCCCTTCTCCTTTTGCTTTCAGTCTTTCCCAACATCAGGGCCTTTTCCAATGAATCCTCTCTTCTCGTTAGGTGGCCAAAGTATTTGAGCTTCAGCTTCAGTATCTGTGCTTCCAAAGAAAGGGTTGATTTCCAATCAGTTGATTGACAGATTTGATCTCCTTGCAGTCCAAGGGATTGTCAGGTGTCTTCTCAACACCATAGTTAGAAAGCATCACTTCTTCAGCGCTCAGTCTTCCTTATGGTCAAACTCTCACAGCCATATGGAAGAAGATATATTAAGTACACCAATTTCAACTCCTAGAAAGAAGGCAAAGGTTTTAAGAACCTCTTCCTATTTGCAGGCCATAAGAAGGTGGATACAGGAAACTGAAACTGATCTTCTACAAAAGGACATTCTTGGTGATTCCAGGCCAGGAGCTGGGCTTCATGATCTGGGTAATCCATGTGAAATAAAATATAAGTATGAAACTTGGGAATTTTAGAACTGCCACTACTGATGGCCAGCTACTTATCTGAGGAAAGGAGAAAAACATTGGATTGTTATACTCATTGCAGCTGCCTAAAGTAATTAGCAAAATACCTGCAGGACTGTTTACTACTCCAACTGTTACCAGCTTGATCAACCAGATCAACCAAGGAGAAACTGTTATTGATCAACCAGGAGAAACTGTTATTGAGAGATACAGCAGCTCCAGCAAGATGCCAATTCTATAAAATTAGCTTCTCAGAGGAGATGAGGCTAGCCCCCTTCCTTAAAGAAGCTATTAAAGATGAAGATAGTTTGGAAAATGTTTACTTGATGGTATCATACCATCTTTAACTTCTATTTCGATTATCTTTCATTCTATTTCTGTGGTTTGCATTCTCTTTGACTGTCACTGTTTTTATTGTGTTTAAGGAAGTTTGTACTTCCTGTGGGTGTTCTAAGCAGCTTGTGTCTTCTATGGAAGCTACCAAAAGACTACACGGGAAGCAAAGTAGTTGCACTTTTGCACATATGTGCAGACAGTGGTGTTCAACTTTCAGAGTAGCTATCTCAAGAATCAGGCTCCTTATAAGCCTATTATTATGGTTGTTATTATGATTATGCCCATCTTGCAACAACTGGTGTTTTTTTTAGGTAAAAGCGTCACTGGTATATACTTTGTTCTATCCTTTCTGCTTAAATTGTCCCTCGGAAGCATGATTTCATACAGCTTAACTAATCAGCAAAAAATCAGCTATGGAAAGCTGTTATTCACACCAGGAGCCAAGTTATTTTACCCCATACTGAGTACAACTGAGATCTTGGCCTCCTTATATTTTTGCCTGAATTCTGTAAGTGCCTTTGGCTCCATCACAAAGCTGATTGCAAGGCCAATGCACACACAAGCCTTTTGTTGAGGGTAATATATTGATTTTTTCCCAGAGATAGCTTGGAATGCTATCTATTTCTCACGTTTTCCTATTATCACTATCTGCCTCTGCAGGCCAAACCATCCTCTGCTTTTCTTGTGCTGTTTTACAGCCTTTGTGTACTTAGTGCAAACCTGCAGTGAAACAACACCCAGGCAAGTGATTCTGTCAAACTGCTGCCAGAATCTGATTGCCGGAAATACCCAAAGGACCTCCACATTACAACATTTAAGCTGAAGTTTTTGCAAGTCACTCAGAGATACAAGATAGCCATCCCTCACTTTGGAAACTGTTGCCACGATTCCTGCTTAACGTTCTTGTAGCATTTGGGGAGTATGGTCTTGCTCATTATGTAGCCTGGCTTCCTTTCATTATCTCAATTTACTGTAAGCTACATTTCCAGGAAAGACATTACTTTCCTTTTTTAAAACTATAAACTAAACTTTGTCTATATTTTATGGACTGTGGGGTTCAAGGGAATCCTAGAATTAGTTGGATCTTGCATGGGAATAAAGACGGTAACCAGTGGTGGGATTCAAATATGTAAACAACTGGTTCTCTGTGTGGATGCCACTTCCGGAAATCCGTTCTGGGCCTGGGCAACAAAAAATTAGCTACCGGTTCTGCCGAAATGGTGCGAACCAACTGAATCCCACCACTTATGGTAACCTGTAATTGATTGCCTCATTGAACACTAGCACTCAGAAGCTTTAGAAGGTGGGGCACAAAGCTAAAAATCTAAATGTGGTATTTTTCTTTCCTTTTATCCTGACCCAGGTATTTATATCCATATAGCCTCAAAATCTACTAGTTTCACCCATTGTATGCTTCACCATAAGACAGTCACACTGGTGAAGATTAAAGTTGAAGCTGTAGAAACAGGACCACAAGCTTAGTCCTACCTTAGAGATGAAAGAAAGAAGCTGGGTGGCCTTGAGCCAGTCATTCAGTCCTAAGAAGAAGGAGGCCAGTTCAAAAACCTTGCCAAGAAAACTGGAGGGACTTGTCCAGGCAGTCTCCAGGACTGAAGACTGATTCAAAGGCATCATCTCTTCCCCCCCCCCAAAAAAAAATGTTCTACCTCTGCAGTTCAAGATGTTGAAGTTTTCAGCTAATCTTTCCCCATAACACTTCACTTCACTTCCACATTTTTCTCCACTGTCCTTGGTCAGTCTAATATTAGGATAAACATAAATGCTAAACCGAAAATATTTTTTCCATATTTATTCACCATCAATCACCTTGATCTATTTTTTCCACTTTGTTCATGTTTATTGTGTTGTTTACCATGTGTCTCTCTTGCCTCTTCAGCAGATCCAAATATTCCCATGTCATTTAAGTAAACAGGTACAGATGTATGTTTGCATATACATGGCTTTGAAAATATTCAGTAAGAGTGTGCATTAATGCCGTTGCAGTAATACACACATCTTTTGACCACTTTTCAGGGAATTTGAGCTGTTGAAGGAAACACAAGATTATTTTCAAGCAAAGATCTATAACAGACAAAGTGAAATCTAATATTTCCTTGCATTTTCCTGGTTCAGCAGTATTCTAGAGCAATTCTGATGTGCCAAAAATTGTTATACATTGGTTCACTAAAGCGGATCAAGTTGTGGTTGGCATAATTTAGATACATAGGTGGTAGATAGATGGTAGATGATAGATAGACAAACAGACAGATAGATAGATATTAAGTTTTCAAATACCAAAAATTGTATTAAAACAATCAAAATGCAAAATGAAATGAAAACATTTCCCTACCTTTTAACTGACATTAGTTTGGCATTGCCACATCCCAAGACATCTTTGAAGACTGACAAAACAATTTTAAATGATTCCTGACAACTAAAACATCACCTGGGATCATTAATCATTTCCAAAAAGAGGTATTTACCTCTCCATTCATAGGAAATCATTTGAATGAAACACAGCATAGAGATGGTTTACCATATATATATATATTAAAAACAATCTTAAAAACAGACGAATGATTCCTGGGTACATTCATGATAAAAAATAAAAGAAAGTGAACACCAGGAAGAATTAAAAACTATAAAAGTTTTAATAAATTAGAGTCCAAGCTTTCACTGGCCACTGCCGGCATCATCAGGGATCTATGCAGGTTAATGGGAGCGCTTATTTATGGTCAAACTACTTTTGCACCCGACCCATGGTGGCTAATGATGCAGCTGTGGACTGTAGTTTGTGGACACAAACTAGAAGCCAGTCCACAGCTGCATCATTAGCCACTTTAAACCCCTCCAATCCATACATGAAGCAAACCGACACCCACCATAAAGATGTGGCACGACCACGAACACGAAGCCAAACAACAGCAATGCAGCTCACCATCTCAAATTCCCCTTCAACTCAGACTAACCCGAGCACAACAAAGCCCCCACCCAAACAGAACACTCCCCCAGCCAATCAGAGCACAGCCAACCCCCCCAGCCAATCAGAGCACAGCCAAGCCCCTAACCAATCAGAACACACCTCCACCTAATCAGAATACAGCCAAGCTCCCACCCAATCAGTTCAAACCCCACTGGCAGTTAAAAGGAAGAAACAGCTGCGATCACACATTACTCCTAGAAGCACAAAGCTGAAAACACCAGCCTGAAGATGACGAATGGGACTTCGTCAAAACGTCGCCAAGACACTTCCAATTTTACGTGGGAGAAAACCCGAATAACCAAAGACCTACATATAGGATGAATGCTAACAAAGCTAACAAAGTAGCTAACAAAGTGAGAAAGAGCCTGTGGCCTAGGGGTAACACTTCTGCTTAACATGCAGACGGCCCAGGTTCAAATCTCAGCAAGGGTATGTCTGGCTGATGAAAACCAAATAAGGTTAGAAATAGCTATCCCAGTACTCCCTTAATTCTTTGTTAGCAATCCAAATTTTGAAAAACACATATGATGTCGCAGTTAAGCGACTGCTGCCTGTGGATGGCTCTGAATTGAGCTGATACAGGCAAAAGACTTCTCTCCCCCATATTTGGGGCCGACAGGGTGTTCAAAAAGCATTCATCCTCTTCCCCTGTCTCTTGTAGCTAACAAAGTGAGAAAGAGCCTGTGGCCTAGGGGTAACACTTCTGCTTAACATGCAGACGGCCCAGGTTCGAATCTCAGCAAGGGTATGTCTGGCTGATGAAAACCAAATAAGGTTAGAAATAGCTATCCCAGTACTCCCTTAATTCTTTGTTAGCTATATATATATATTACTTTTAGGGACAATACAATTACTATAAGTTGAATAAAACTCAGAAAGAGAATACTGTGAAAGAAATCTCAGTCTTTTAGAAAGTTCGGTTCTGGACTACTGAATAATAGTGAAGTGAATTCAGGTGGAAGGTTGTTGTGGGTATAGGCAAGTCAACTAGCATTTAAGGCAGAAAAAGAACATTGGGAAAGAAGCCATGATGGATGGAAAGTAGAATGAAACAATGAAAAGAGAAAACCATCCACTTTTGCTAAATAAACACCAGTGATGTGGTGTCCTAGACTCTAGAAACTTCACACAAACATTTGATCTTCTCAATAGCAAAGTTCTGCAATTGATACTTTCAATATCTCTTCCCAAAGAATCCTGACAAAATCATGTTCTATGATTAGAAACCAGTCTTAGAACTTTAGTCACAGAGCTATATTCTCAATTATGCCTTCCTCATCCTCCCTTTTTCCTTTTGCATTGACCTTGGGTTGCAACATTTTCATTTATCTACCTGCCTCTGAATCATTAATGAGAAGTTGAGAGGGTTCACCTTTGAACTGAATCAGTGGCAGAGGCGTCCGGCTTTCCAAATTAGCACAATCTGACACCATATTTAGAATAATCAGATCCGTAAGAAAGCTGTCCATTTGATCATATTTGATACTATTACCTTCAACAATACCAATAGACCCACTTTGCTGATATAACACAGAGCATCAATGAGAAACTTCTTGATAGGAAGTGTTCACTTATTCACAGGAAAGCTAGATAATTTTTGAAGAGAAAATGACTTGGACAGCTAGGAAAAAAATAGATTATCTACAACGGTCAGAATGCTCCTTCCTCTTAAAGAACAGATTTATTTCAGCTATCTCTTAGGCAGTCTTTTTTAAAAAAAATGCACTTTACTGACACACCATTAATATGATGCTAGACTTCGGGCTGCATGAAAACAGATAGGTGGTTAAGAAAAAAAGTGAAAAAAAGAGAAAGAGATTTTTATCAGCATTCTACATCTGTTCTTCTAGACATAGGGAAAGTCTCTTTGATTTCTCCGAGATGTATTTCCCAGTTAATGTACTTCATGTGTAGATTTTAAACTCAGGTTTTATCAATTGTATCTAAGAGTTGCTTTGCTCAACTCCGTGGCTAAGGTCAAGGGCATCCTTCAAAAAATCAGGGTAAAATGCAGTTCTTTCTAGGCTTGATATTCATACTATCTACTCTGGTATGATGAAGATAAAATAACCCCCCCCCCCCAACCCATCAATTCTTCCCAGGTTTGCTGAAAGAAAACTAATTGACTACATGATGGTTTCTTCTATATCTGTAAGATACAGCTTGACCAAATCACGGCATCACTGTGTTCAGACCATTACAGTTCTTAGATTTAGACTCCTGCAGTCCTTCTTGTGGCATGCTTTATCCTGGCCTGTAATTATGCCATAGAAGAAGGGCAGTTTGAAAAAGCATCAAAAAAACAGAGCTATCACTGCATGTCCCTTAATATAAGATAGGAAGCACAAAACAGGTAGTCCTCAATTTACGACCACAGTTGGAACCAGGATTTCCATTGCTAAGCAAGGCAGTTCTTAAATGGCTTGTGCCTGATTTTACAACCTTTTTTGCCATGGTTGATAAGCGAATAACTGCAGTTGTTAAATAAATCATATGGTCGTTAAACAAATCCAGCCTTCCCATGGATTTTATCGGAAGTCAGCTGAGAAGGTTACAAACAGCAATCAGATGCCCCTGGGATGCTGCAACCTTTGTAAATACAGAGCCTGAATTTTGACCATGGAGATGCTGTGATGGTCATAAGTGTGAGGATTGGTGGTAAGTCACATTTTTCAATACGGTTGTAACTTCAAACAGCCAAATGAATGGTGGTTAAGTCAAGGACTGCCTCTATGGAAGCTTCTCCCTAAACAAATATCTAAGGATTACCAAGTAGAAATTCTCTAGAGGCTTTTGTGTTTCTTACTATTAAATTATAGTCCCCAATTTGGAAGCAGCCTTGAAGGGGGGTCTGGAAGTTTGATCCAAGATTTCTAGGGAACCAATCTGGAATTCAGACTGTGAACTTAAGGTGGGAATGTGTGGCCTGGGCTACTAACAGCCTATGTTTCCTTAAACTTTGGAACATCCTAATATGGGATACATACTGCTGAAGAAACCAATCTGTTATTTGATTCCAGGATTGGAAAACAAACCACAGTGAATTAAGGAGGGAAACTGTATCTGAAATGCCCTAAATACATCTTCTCTGTGCTGAACTTGAATAGCTGATAAACTACGTGCACATATTCGCCTGTGCACAAGTAGATTGCAAAAGATTTAAGAAATTTGCTAAATCCACTGACAAAGTCCTTCACTTACATCTGAAATATGTAGAATATTATGGTCCACACGCTATCAACTATTTTGGCTCGCTGACTCCACCTTCAGTGTTTTATATCCTCATGGTCTCACCTTATTGCCCTCCATTAATGGAGGTTGAATTCTGAAGTGGACAGTCCATTATATTCTCTTTGACTCCCATTTAATTAGTAGTTCTTATTGCATTCTCAGCTATGTCTATGGAACAATATTCCAAACTCTGATCTGCAGTTCAAATGTAAGAAAGGCAATAGAGCTAAAACATCAGATATTGAATGTTGGATGAAAACCCATTTTCCTTCATTCAGCTGTAAAGAATGGAGAGATCGAATACTTGTATCATGGTCTTTTCATGGTCATAAAGTGGTAATTGAAACAATGAATTTAGTTAAGTTACAAATAAATATTTGTAGGCAACTTCGCCAACAATCCTGCTTTCCTGCTCACTCACACATCAATACCACGGGGTTCATAATAGATCCCTTTATGTTATTTCAACTGAGGAACACCATTTCTGAGGTATTATAAGCAAGGTTTTAACTAGCTGATGCCTGCACAGTGATCTTATTGGTGACACTTTCAACCTCAGCATTCTATTTATTGTATAAGAATGAAAATAAACAAGGGTTTGCAAAAGGGCTGCTTATATGTTGGTTTTGAGTTATATCGTTTAAATCAAATCAAACCTCAAGAATGTCCAGGGGGAAGACATCAAGAGTGCTTTGGTCAACAGCCTTGCCAACCAAGTTAATACATTCCATCTGGCCAAATGTCCAACCTCCTCCTCACCAGAGGAGCCAGATGAACAGTGTCTCTCCCATAAAAACTATGGTGAGACGTAATTTACAGAAACACATACCAGCTCAGTCATACCCGGGTTACAGGAACTGTGCTAGGTTTTGGAGTTCCTGGACATTTGATGAAAAAAATGGGCTTTAGAAATCATGGCTGCTGGCTGAGTAACCAGTGCCAGAAGCCTTGTCAGAAATAACTCAAATTGTAAAGGTAAACAGGGAGCAGTAGAAAAAGCCAGCAGGGCTATTGAATTGTTTATATTCGGAAACCAGGACCCTATTTTGTGCCTCAGAAACAGCAAAGATCTGTAATGAAAGAAGTAGAAGAATTGAAATAAAAAATCACTGAGCATCTAGAACAGAACAAAAACACAAAATAAAATTGCCTGCATTGAAGCTTGTTCCAAAGAAACTGCTAGCACAAGCATTGAAAGATGTTAATACTGTAATAGCAAACATAAGCATCAGATCACTGCAAGAATCAAACCAACAAATATACAACACAGCTGGAGTTATAACTGAATGCCTAGGATGTAAAATCAACAGAAAGCCAAATGGTGCACTACCAAAATGGAAGATCAGGCTGAAAAATAAGATCAGCAAGCTGTGAGCAGATGCAAGCAGACTTGAACAGATGAAAGAAAAGAACCTGGGGAACAAGACCAAATAACATTTGATCACAAAATATCACCTAGAAATAAGGACGATTAAGGAAGCATTGGAAATAACACAACAGCAAAAACAGCTATAGCCAAGAAGATCAGCAGATGTGAAGTTCAAATTATACACTACAGGCAGAACCTCCAATTTCAATTCAGTCAGAACATTCCTACCAAGCCATCAATTGAGAGACTCCAGTGAATCAATCAAAACTTGACAAGGAAGACACAGTGCAGTTCTGGGTGCAGATATGGGATAACCCCCCCCCCAAAAAAAAAATACAACAAGGGTGCAGTTTGGCTAAAGAAGGTGGATAAGAATAAAAAAGGCTGAAATGAAAGAACTTTTAATAGTAGCAGAAATGGGGGAGAAAAAAAGCAAAGAAGATCAAGAATTGGTCAGCACCAGGTGAAGGTGAACTGCATGGTTTTTGATTGAAACATCTGACTGGTCTACACCCACTCATTGCCAAGCAGTTTAAAACATACTACAAGGAAGTGAAGTTGAAGTGTGGCTAACATCTAGCAGAAGCTACCTGATAATGAAAGATGGTGGAGAAAAATGCCACAGTCAGAGTTGTAAGTAATTCACTTCCCTTACAATCCAGTTTTAAGCTTCTCTTTTTCCCTGCTTATTTATATTCTATGATTGATGAATATTTATGGCAATTTTAGCTGGAGGAGGAAAATAGTTTTTTGGCAAGTGAAGTCACCAGTCTCGCAAACAAAAATAAAGACTTGGCTCAATAATAGCAACTATGGGAGGGATCTAGGTATCTTAGTGGACCACCACTTAACAATGAGTCAGCAGTGACATGATCGCTATTTTCCAGTACTTGAAGTACAGTCATAGAGATGAAAGTGTTGACTTATTCTCAGAAAGCACCTAAGAGCTAGACAAGAAGCAATGCGAGGGTGCTCCATCACTGGAGGTTTTCAAGAAAAGATTGGACATCCATTTGTTCAGGATGGTATAACAACTCCTGCTTTGGGCAGGGGGTTGGACTAGAAGACCTCCAAGGTCCTTTCCAGCCATATGATTCTAAGTGATAAGAAAGCTGCTATTGTTAATCATAGCCATATTATGTATAAGGAAGGGGTGAAGGAAATATATTCAGTTTTAACCAGATAGAGAAGCTACACTGGGGGAGCCCTTAGTGCTCTCTGAGCTTGATTGTTTTCTTCCAGACCTTTCATTACCCAAGTAAGTAACATCAGCAGTTCACCTTTACAGCCACTTATTCTTCTCTTACACTCCCTTCCCCCCAGGCTGCCAGTGAAAGAGGAGAGGGCAGCTATTGCACAAAATGTAAACAACTAGAAGAGGAAATCCAGAGGTTCCAGAAAGAGATAGAGAAACTGAGAATTGTAAGTATCTTACATGCTAGTGAGAAATTACAACAACCCCAGTAATTCAAATTGTACAATGCATTGGAAGTTAAACTTTGATTGTGCTTCATCAATTTTGTTTTACAGGAAGTAGAAGAGGAGAACAAAAAACAAAAAGTGATAGAGAAAAAAATTAAAGAAATGTGCACAGAATTCTACAATATCTGCCCGGACCAAAAAAGGGAACTGGATGACAACAATGGTAAGACTTGTCCTTTCATTTCTGGGAGAGAAAGAGATATGTTTCAATTGATGACTCTCTACTGTGGAAGTCACAATTGGGAATGCCATCTCTTCATCCTCCCTCGCTGGAATTTTATAACCTTTTAGCAGCACCTTTCTTTGAATACATCAAAAATAGTTCTTGTAGAAACTGTATTATTCGATACAATAATATTTTGCATTGCAAAATAAGCAGTTGTAAGATTGTAGGTCAATTCAATGTTAATAAAATGCATTTTTCTTAATGTGGTGTAGCATAAAAACAAAGAAATTCCTGCACACCCAGGAATTTGATGCTGGTAACCATCTCCATAGATGAGTCATTTAATGCACAGAGAAGTGCAGCTTCTTTGGTTTTTCCAGTATTTAAAACTAGGATGTTTTCCTTACACCAGTTCACCAAACCCTCAATCTCCTTGCGGTAAGCACCCTCATTGTCATCATGAATAAGGACCACTATTGTTCAACACTGTCCGTATATATCACCAATATATTGTAATTGAGTTTGGACTGGATCCATCAGGTACAATGAAGAAAAAAAAGGTTAGAAATGAATACATCAAGACAGTGAAGAAGATCTTAAAATCCAAACTCAGTGGAGGAAATACCATCAAAACAATCAACTCCTGTGCAATTCCAGTCATTAGATACCCTGCTGGAATAGTTGACTGCACTCAAGCAGAACCAAAGGTCCTGGATAGGAAGACCAGAAAAGTAAGGGGAAAAGTGGAAAGAGGACCACATAACTAATGCAGAATATCAGCAGATAGCCTGAATCTGCAAAGATGAAGTTAGGAAAGCAAAGGCTCAGAATGAACAAATACTTGCAACAAAGGTCAAAGCTAATTAAAAAATTTCTTTCAATATATAAATAACAAGAAAAAGTCAAGGAAACAGTAGGTCCACTAAAGAACAAAGATGGCAAGGAAGCAACAGGCTACAGAGAGAAAACAGAGTTGCTTAACACATTCTTTGCATCAGTCTTCACACAAAAAGAAACTATAGCCCAACTTACCAAAAACAGAAGTGTAAAAGACAGACTAGAAATAAAAATTAAAATAAGCAAATAAATGGTAAGGGAACACCTGTCAACGCTGCTAACGTCAGATGTTCTTGTTGACAATATATGAAGATGCAGACATTTTCTATTTAACCTGTGTATTACTTTTAGAGTTAGAATTAGATGGTGCTGGAGGGGAGGGGGAAGAATGTGCATGGAGATTAGTTAGCCATAACAATATCTCAGTAGAGTATTCTTCAAGGTTGTTTGTAATAAGAGGAGATAAGAAATGGCGGTTTATGGAACGGGAGGGAAAATTTGCACTTCAAATTAATTGGAGAATGTGATTAATGACTGTTAAATGGAGGAGTGAATTATGCTTAGATACTATATGTTTAGGGGAGGAGAATTCAGATTTTGGCTTCACCTATGTACAGTATGTGCTGAAGCTATGTTGCAATTAAAGATTCTTTAAGGTTGTCAAAGTTCCGACTAATGGAACACTTCAAGGAAATGCCTCAAAGTTCTTTGAAGAGCTTCTTCTTTCGGAACCATGACAACGCCATTTTGATCTTGATGAATATAAATCACCAGGACCTGATGGATTACATCCCAGAGTTCTGAAGGAGTTGTAAGATGTTATGTCAGAACCATTGTTCCATATCATTCAAAAATCCTGGAGCACTGAGGAACTATCTGAGAATTGGAAAAGAGCTGAGGTTGTTCCCATCTTCAAAAAAGGGGGGGGGAAAGAAATAGACCCTGGAAACTACAGATCAATCAGCCTAACATCAATACCTGGAATAATACCGGAAAAGATAGTTAAAAACAGGGTCTGCAAACATCTAGAAACTAATAAAGGTATAATTAGAAGTCAGCATGGGTTTGTTAAAAACTGATCATGCCAACCAAACTTATTTCATTCTTTGAAAAACTGACCAGCGAAATGCTGTGGACATAGTATATTTAAATATCAGTAAAGCATTCAACAAAGTAGACCAGAACCAACTTCTTGGTAAGCTAAAAAAATGTGGGATAAACAGCATCACCATCAGATGGATTTGTAACTGGCTGACAAACTGTACTAAATAAGTAGTCCTTAATGGTATTATATCTACATGGAGGGAAGTAAGCAGTGGAGAACCATAAGGTTCTGTCTTTGACCCGGTACTCTTCAGTATCTTCATAAATGACTTAGATGAGGGAATAGAAGAGGAACACATCAAATTTGCAGATGACACTAAGTTGGGAGGAATAGCCAACACCCCAGAAGACAAGCTCAGGATTTAAAAGGAACTTGACAGATTTGAACAATGGGCCCTATTCAACAAAATGAAATTTAATGTGGAGAAAAGGTTTTACACTTAGGCGGGAAAAACCAAAGGCTCAAATACAGATTAGGCAAAGCTTGGCTCAAAAACAGTGACTGTGAGAGGGACCTTGGAGTCCTAGTAGATGATCACTTAAAAATGAGTCAGCAGTGTGCAGCAGCAGTCAAAAAATCTAATACAATCCTTTGTTATATAAATAGAGGCATAGAATCAAAACCAGGTGAAGTATTAGTACTGCTTTGTACAACCTTAGTAAGACCACACCTGGAATACTGCATCCGGTTTTGGTCACCGTATTACAAAAAAGATGTTGAGACTTTGGAAACAGCAACTAAGTAATGAAGATGAATTAAAGGCTTGGAAACTAAAACATATGAAGAAGGAATTGGCTAGTCTGGAAAAAAGAAGGACTAAGAATGAATGATAGCAGTATTCCAGTATTTGAGGGGTAGCCACAAAAAAGGGGGGGGTCAATTTATTTTCCAAAGCTGCAGAAGGCAAGACAAGAAACAATGGATGGAAACTAATCAAGGAAAGAAGCAACCTGGAATTAAGGAGAAAGTTCCTAACAGTGAGGACAATTGACCAGTGGAACAGCTTGCCTTCAGAAATTGGGGGGTCTCCATCACTGGAGTTTTTTAAGAAGAGGCTGGACAGTCACTTTTCTGAAGTGGTATAGGGTCTCCTGCTTGAGCAGGGGGCTGGACTAGAAGACCTCCAAGGTCCCTTCCAGCTCTATTCTGATTGATTGATATGAGATCTTATATTCATCAATACATTTACATTGTTCTTACAGTTATGTCCTCTCTAACTAAGCATCTTAGATGTACTAAAGAATTGGTTTGTGTGAATCATCTTGGATTCGGTTCATGTCATTGATTTACTTCAAGTGATTGATCCAGTCAGTTTGGAGAACCAATTCAATTATCTGATTCGACTTTCCAATTCAGAAATTTGGTCTGCAAATTGAGACTCCAAGTCAAAGATGCAGAACACTAAACTGAACACTAAACTAAAATGAAATAAATTCTACATCATGGCACTTCATATGTTAATATTTCCAGTGTATATTATAATGTTTCCATTGTTATTAACTTGCTATTCACCCAGTTTGAGTTTATAACATGGAGACTTGTAGTATCAAGCAGGTGGTAGACAAGGCAAACAGTAAAGAACATAAGCCAGATCTGGGGTACAGGGAGCAACCTTACAGCAGGGAACCTTTCATGTCAGGAAACAAGACCTTTAATACAACATTATTTCAAGGCCTCCACTGAGGTGAGATGCTTCTTAAATAGCAACAACTCCCGACTCCACCAAAGCACAGCTGTTCCCAGTCTGTTCTGCTATTTTCTCAGATTAACCCTGCTGCTTCTCAGAGTATTCACTCCTCTGTCATTTGCCCATCTGTTGCAATTTCCTCTGATACTGACAGGGTTTCAGGTGAGATGAGGGAGTCTTATGGTTAAGATTAGAAGTTTGCTGTGTTACAGTTGGGCATGGAAGAACGGGTTTCTAGCTCTGACTTGCTGGCAGCTCCTTGTCCATCTCTTACTCATCTGACGAAGGTTCATAGGACCATTATCAAGTATTACCCTGTTTGAATTACAAAGTTACTGAATCAGGTTGCTCAACCAGTTTTGGCCTTGTGCTGGGTGCTCTTCAACATCTTCATAAATAACCTAGATGGGGGGTTTGGAAGGGCACTCATCAAATTTGCTGGTGACACAAACGGGTGGGAGGGGAAATTGCTAACATTTTGGAAAAAAAGACTCAAGCTTCAGAAGGATATTGGCAGACTTGAGCACTGGATTTGATCCAACAACATGCAGTTCAGCGGTGAGGAAAGTAAGGTCCTGCACTCAGGTAGAAAATTCCAGATACACAAGTACAGTATAGGCAGTACCTGGCACAACAATGGTACCTATGAGAGGGGTCTAGGGTATCATGGTGAAGTACGTATGAGCCAGCAGTATGCCAAAACATCCAATGTAGTCCTAGGCTGCATCAATAGAAGGAGAGTATGAGTATCATACTTCTGATCACCATGATGCAAAAAAGATGTTGAGGCCCTAGAAATAGTGCAGAGAAAAGAAACAAAATGATAAAGAGTCTGGAGACTAAATCATATGATGAACAGCTAAGGGAATTAGCTATGCTTAGTCTAATGATGAGAAGCAATGGATGGGAGCTCATCAGAGGGAGGCCCAACCTAGAAATAAGGAAGAATTCTTATTCTTTCCTGATTGTGAGAACTACTAAGTAATGGAATAATTTGCCTTCCAAAGCTGTGGCTATGTTATCGCTGGAGGTTTTCAGGAAAAGATTGGACAATCAAATGGTATGGCCTTGAGCAGGGGCTTGTACTACAGGTAATTCCCAAGTTATGAGCATTTACTTAACGCTCATTCAAAGTTACATGATGAGCGACCCCGAGTGCTTACGAGCAAGTCCCAAAATTAGGAGTATTGCAGCACCACGACAGTCGTTCGCCCTTGTAATCATAGTTTAAAATGTGGAAAAACTGTGGTTGGCAGTTGTCAGGCACAAGCAACCACAACCATTCTTGAATAGTTCTCAAGCAGAAGCTTTATTGTTAGTCACCTATATTACAAGAATCTCACCAGACTGACTACACTCCCTTGGGAATACCCAGGTAAGGCTTTGGGATTCTAGAGTAGATCAGGCCTACAGTGCAAGGACTCTTAAGCTCAGCCCTCTCTTAACACCTCCCTCCAGTCCAGCTGCAGATTCCACCACACCGTTTGGCTAGTTCACAAATGTGTGACATCCAATTACTATCTCAAAAACATACACATTTCTGGAATTTACCCAGCTCCCCCACCCCAAAAAAATATTTGGGCAAGCTTTCAGATTATTCATGTAAATGTTCTTTGCCGCTATTAGTCTTCTGTGTGGGAAAGCAGACTTTTTACATCCGCAAAGTCATGAACTTCAAATGAATTATCTTGAACTGTCTTGCAATTCCTTTCCATATCTTTTCAAATGTTAGAAAGTCATGCAGTTGTATTTTCACTGATGGACACTTGAACCTAAGTAATATCAGCCCAGCCTATAATATAATCAGTCACCCATAGCTGCTGCAGTTTAGATGGCCTACAGGACACGCAATGCTGGAGGAACGTTCTTTTCAAACCCTGAACAACTCTGCCAAGTTAAGGAGGATACTCTGATATATAAGGAATTTACATAATTAAACACCCTGACTATATTAATGGGAATCAACTGCAGAATGTTTAGTTGAAGCAGTCAATTCTTCAGCAAACAGCAGCTCCTTGGAAAATGTTGTTGACGGCCTCAAACAGATTAACCCTTACCTTAGCCTAAGGTAACAGAAAATCCTAGAGCTGAGCTGTTTTCTGATATTCTGCACTAAACAAGCCATGACTGACATGGAATATTTGCATTTCATGTAAGAGAAACCTTTGAGAAAGAAAACTGAAGCTTAAAAATAGCCACTTGAAAATTCAATGTGATGTGTAGAGAGAATACTTTTTTTTTACATAGATATGCCTTTTAAATACCTGCACTATTATTTCAAATGCTTTTTTTTAATACCTGGGTTATGTCCATTCAAATGGATTTATTTTCTACTAGTTTGCTTGTTTGCCAAGCATTCTGCAGTTGATTCCCATTAAAATAATCAGGGTGTTTAATTATGTAAATTCCTTACACATCAGAGTATCCTCCTCAGCAGAATGTACAATTAGCTTCTAATGAAAGATCTATTTGACACTAATCAAGGATTTACATTATCAAGTGCAATGGGAAGAGAGAGAACTGTTTAGAGCTACCATATTTTCTTGCCCAGCCAATAGCTGTTCAGATTTAGGATTAACACCTCCAGGTTAGATAGCAACACTGTTTCTCCAATGCTTATTTTAAGCAGTGAATTATTGAGAGTTGGTAATTATGGTGTAACTTAACTTGATAAGCAGAAACTCTAGCCAAAAAAAATTGTCTGAGTAAACAAGGACTGAGAGGGCCAATGCTGCATCTGAGTTAATTCCTTGGCCATTTAAATCCTGCCATAAATAAATCCTGCCATAAATAAAATTTATTTTATTAATCCAATTTTCTATCCAAGAAATTTTGGGTGGCAAACAAAATAAAAGTGGAGAATTTCATTCAAACAAAAAGCCAACAAAAATGCACGAAGGCTCAATTAAAAAAACCTCAAAATCACTAAACATGTTTATCTGTGCCAGAGTTCCATACTAACCTCCCAGTCCCAATACTGGAGGAAGAGCCAGGTCTTTGTGGCCTTATGAAAAACCAGTAGAGTATGAATTGTCCATATTTCAGGAAGAAGGGTGTTCCTTAAGATAAGTGCCATAACAAAAAAAAGTACACTTTTGATGACCAACCTGATGACATTGTTTCATTATGCCCACTTTGACAAATCTGGTGGGGTTGCCAGAAACCTCTGGAGAAAGATGATCCCACAAGTAACCTGGTTCCATGCCAGGTTTGACTTTAAACATGAACAACCAGCTCTTGGAATTGTAGCCTACTGGGAGCCAATGTATTCTGGAACAACTGAAGCATCTGAGTGCTCTTCAAAGGCAGCCCCATGTATGTGTGTGCAATGGTACAATCTGGAGGTGAACTAAGGCCTGAGTGACCAACAACAATGCCTCCTGATCCAGAAATGGGTGCAAATAATGCTCAATATGTAGTTATGTGAAAGTTCTCCTGGCCATGGCTGCCACCAGCAACTTGAGCAGGAAACATGACTCCAAGAAAATGCCCAGATGCACATCGACTCTGAGTGGGGTAGTGAAAATCCATTCAGGGTTAATGATGGCAAATCAATAGATATGGGAGACCTTAAAACCCACAGCCTTTCAGTCTTTACAGAATTGAGTAGAAGCTGATTCTTTCCTATCTGGACTTGCTCAACCTCTAAGCACCGTGAAAACACCTTGGCCAGCCTGTGACAAACATTTACAACTATATATCAGCAATGTCTCAGCAACCTGATCACAAGGCTTGTAGAGGTCCTGGGCAGGAATGCACATGCCATGAAAGCTGCAGAGCATTTGATAGCAATACATTTATAGGAGAGGCTTGTAAATGGCAGTAGGCTTTTCTGGAGAGACAGCAACAGACTGGTGGTACAAACAGAAGTAAAGTACCTTTGTGAGCAGGATGGCTTACTAGAGGCTGAGGAAAAGGCATAATCCAAGTAGAGAGATCATAATGCAATGCCACACGATAACCTGAAAAGTACCAAGGGACGAAAAGTCAAAACAAAGCAAACACAAAACATCACAATGCACAAAACCAGATACAAAAATTACTTCCAGCAATGGAAGGCAGTCCCTGTGTGATTTAAACCCTCTCTCAGCTTAGTGGGCTTTGCCTGCTCAGTGGTTACTAATAATGAGGCCCCAAGCTTGTTTGCAGCATCAGTATCTTGTTGCTTACTCTGGAGGCACCTTGCTTGGGGTGCAAGATTCTCAGGCTGCTTTTTGGAACTCTGAGGCCCTTACAATATAACAGGTAGGATGTAGTAGGTGAAATGCTGGATTAGGATGCTAGATTAGGAGTGGGAAGATCCAGGCTCAAATCTATAACCAGTCATGGAAATTCACAAGGTGAGCTTAAATAGTTTGGAATCTGTCAACCAAAATTAGCTCACTGGATTATTGTGAGTTTCCTACAATCCTAGGAAGGAGCATAATGTATGTCAGCTAGTGCCCCTGGAGGAAGCAGACAATATTAATCGAAAAATAAACTAAGCAGTGTGGTGTAGTGGTTAAGGTGGGTAAAGATTGGGAATAAGAAACCCAAATTCTAATCTACTCTCAGTCAGCAAAGGACATTAGGTAATTTAAGATCAGCCACTTCTTTTCAGCCCAACCTATATCAAAGAATTGTGGTTGTGGGGACAAATAAGAGGAGGGAACATATTGTACACTTTCTGAAGGTTGTATATCTAATATAAACAACTGGATAGAAGCCCAATAAATAAAATTTAAAAGGCAATAAAAATACAAGACCACCCTCCATCACAAGCAAGAGTTAAGTAAAATTGAAAGCATGATTAAAGACAGTTTTATGAAAGATTTGCATGGATGCAGAGATTTTTTTCATGATCAAAATGAGATTTTATAGTTTTCCCTATTAACAGATAAGGATCATTTCTCACTGGACACCCATTGGCTATATTTACAATAACAAAGTTAACTGGTATCTCAGTTTGGACTAGTGGTATTTTTAGCCTCAGAAGCACCTAAGTTATTAATGAGGAATTGTTAAATGCTATGACCTCAAAAAAGTCCATCATCAGCCACACAAATATCTGTTATAGAGGAGAGACTGCTTTGCTAGTTTGTGAAGCCTTTGCAGTGAACAGGAGCACTGCTCTAGATATAGTTGTGTATGAGTGCCTCTGTGTAAGGTTGGGTCCTAAGGATAAACTGGTTCTGTTGCTGATGAGTGTATAATCCTGCTGTCAAGCTGTAGTTCTTGGGAGCTCCTGTTTCTTAACTCCAGACTGGTATTGGAATTTTATAGCTTAAGGATTTCCATCTCCATGGAGATAGCATTTGGAATGGATTTTGAGTTTATATCTCCTATAGCATCCATAGGTATATCCCAGATAATTTAAGCTCCATTCCACACAGGTATAAGCACACTCATTCTTTTTATTCTTTTGAACAGATGAGATATGGTCTGAATAGGAAAGATCTAAACATCTGTCTTTTGCTGTGTCAGTTCCCTTCTTGGTCTGACTGGCGATTGTTAGTGTCATAGATTTCCTTGAATGTGAAGGAGACATTTAAAATGGTCCATCCCAGTCATCTAATGGCTCTTAATGATTTTGTGGGTGTTCTTGGAAATTCTCCTGATGACTAAGTGGACACCTTGATTTTGGACCTGACCGATTTCTGATATAAGTAGACAATCAGGACTGTTGATAATCAGATTCTCTTCTCATTCATCAATCCTGACATCTTTCTGGTTTTCTGAGAAACTTCAAAAATTAAGCAAGTGAAAAAATTCCTAGACCAACTATGGCATAAAGTTAGAAGTGAATGCAGCCAAGCAATAGTAAGAATAACAATATAAAATTTTGTCACATTTTATATCTGCAGATTCTTAGTCAGTAGCCATTTTCTGGATGATCCAAGTCTTTTAGGGAAAAGAGAGGAGAGATAAAGTTCCTGCAGTCCTTCTACATTGGTTTACAGATTTCTTTGCCGCTGAAGTTGCTTGCATTCAACTAATTCTGGTATTGACTAGGTAGAGCTTTGTGAAATTGTGAAGTGGAGCAACATTTAAGATTGTTACCTGGGATCATATGAGTTTGTTGGACTTGAGGATTTAAGACAGATTAGCATTGTCTCATATAGGTTGGATCCTGCCATGCTTGGCTACTTGGAGTAACCATCCTGGCTGTGTGAACTTTGACTGAGGAGGTACGAAACGCTTCTCTGAGAGAAGTTGTAATGTCTCCCACTTTAACCTCTTTTCATAGATAAACCAAAACCTAATCTCATTTTACTAATAGTAGTCAGTTTATTTTATGAACTGGAGCAAAACAGATTTGATGCTATTGGATCTCAGTAATAATTCTGCTGGATTGGAGATTTAGTTTTATGTTCTACCTCCTTTGCTTCTCTTGGTATAAGAATTCAAAGGAAGCCTTCTCTACTGATTAATCTGAATTATCCCCACTTTCAATACAAATAAAATACAATCTAGACAAATAGCGTAGTACACTTTTGAGTGCCTAGGTTAAGATAAATGTGATTAAGATTAATTTAACTTTGAAGCTGATTTATACTTTAAAAGGTCTTCTGGTTTTTATTCCTTCACACTCTTTCAAGTAAACTTATGGGCTGTTAAATAAATTTTCTCTGGCTGGAGCATCCCTTAGGACTTTTCACTGCATAAATTACAGTGAAAAAGGTAAAGACTCTCTTGAGTTGAGCTGGTCATTTATTGACTACTTGGACACATCTATGTTGCTTTCTTGGCAATGATACAGAAATGGATTTCCACTGACTTCTGGGATTCTTCTCAACTTCCTAGTTTGGAGTAGAGTTAATCCTCAATATAATGTAATAGAGCCTGCCAATTACATTTGTAACCTGGGGATTCATTAATTGGATCACATTAAATGAATGTGATCCCTCCCTGCTTTACCCAATGCATTTATTAATCAAATGCACAGGTCGTTAAGTACACATGAGGTATCTCAGGATGGGGAAGACCATGCAGGGCCTAGTGCTTCTGACTGCCCAAGGCCTCCCCCAAGCCACTGAGATAGCTCATGCTTCCTCCTCCTCATCCTGGCCTGCTGGGTCTCCACAGGCCCAGTGCCTGTGGAGACTCACTTACCTTTCAAATGTCTCCATGATCCAGAGAGGTGTCTCCTCTCCAGCCTCTCTGCCGCAGTTTCTTTGCCTGCTCCCGGTGCTCCAAAAACGGAGTGGTGAGAGCAGAGGCAGAGTGAGATGAGCAGGTCCTGCTCAGTTTGGCTGATTCACCGAGGCTGCCTGTGCAGGATACGTGATCCAATTTTGGAGCTCTGGGTAGCATCGGTGAGTCAGAAGGAGCATGATCTTGCACTCTTTCAGGCCTCCGTCCCCCATCCCTTTTGCAAAAGGGATGGAAGCCTGAAGGAGTGTGAGATTGTGCCCCTGAAGGTTTCCATTCTTTTTGCAAAAGATTACAAAAGCCTTCAGGGATGTAATCTCATGCACCTGCAGGCCTCCATTCTTCCAAGGTGCCATCACCCTGCGCACCTCACTTGCTGGATACACTTTCCTCAATGTGGAACACAAGACAGCAAGCAACTCCATGAGGAAACTTTCGTGAGAGGTTGGAAAGGCTAATCTTACTTTTTTTTAAGCCTCATGGAGGAAGCCACCAGGCAATGGACTTGATCATTCCTGCTCCATATTGGGGAAGGTGATGACTTCGGAGGATTCTTCTTTGGTTTCCCTGCACTTTTCTTCCTTTTGCAGTGCAACTTTTCAATTTCTCCAGTGAAAGAAGAGCCTCTTGAACTGCGGGGAGAAATGTGACAGAGCTGGAAAGCAGCTTTGATTAGGAGCCCCTCTTGCAATTTTGAAAAGGCCTCAGAATGCATCCAGCAAGCTCTGCAGAGGTGCAATTTCTGAAATTCAGGTGGGTTTGGCATTCCAGCAAGTGGCAGGGCAGGGTCATGCCTGCTTGTGAGAAAGACTGGGACTCAGTGGGGAAGGGGAGAGGCTAGCCCGGCACTTCTCCGCCTAGCTGGACAAGGCCTCCAGCATCCAAGGCCACACAGGAGGTGAGTGTGGGCAGCACGGGACACTCAGGTATGGAGCCAAAGGAGCATGTTGCATCACTTCTGCTGTTGTTCATAAGGGTGAACAACCACTGTAGTGCTGCAACATATGTAACTTTGGTAACTCGGTCATAAGTACTTTTGGCAGGGATGTCATAACTTTGAACATTTTCTAAATGAACATTCGTAACTCGAGGAATATCTATATAGCTCTGAGGTTTTCAGGTGATCTTCCAGCTGATGTGACTTCTCTTTTCCAAGTCAGACAAGGAAGTCTAGATGCTGCCACATGGTATAGACCAGGGGTATCAAACTCGCAACGTCACGTGACGTGTCGCGACATATCGCGACTTTTTTTCCATTGCTGGCAATGGGGTGGGCGCGGTATAGACAAATGAAAATCAGATCTAGCTGAAAGTGGGCTTAATTCTGCATACTTTCAATTGTATTACTGAACATTTATTTTAGTTTGGCTATTGAAATAATAAATATAAGAGTTTCTGTGCTTACTGCTGCAAGATTTATATAAAAATATTGCATTATAATTGTGATCATTTTACCCACCTAAGTGTGGGAAAGAGGATTATTTGGACCTTTCACAATATAATATGGACAAAGTAGCTATTCTGAATGTTCGATCGCGCAGGCAGTAAGACACGAGTCGAGTGACAGTCAGCTCTTGGTTTATTGGCAAGGCATAAAGTAAATCCGGACTGGCTCTCTGGGCCAGGGGAGCCCTCTTTTATGGGATTCCCCTGGCTTGTAATCACACAATTCCATTGGCTGGCAAGACCCTGTTGCTAGTTAGCCAACCAGCAACGGGCATGAAANTAACCTGGGGATTCATTAATTGGATCACATTAAATGAATGTGATCCCTCCCTGCTTTACCCAATGCATTTATTAATCAAATGCACAGGTCGTTAAGTACACATGAGGTATCTCAGGATGGGGAAGACCATGCAGGGCCTAGTGCTTCTGACTGCCCAAGGCCTCCCCCAAGCCACTGAGATAGCTCATGCTTCCTCCTCATCATCCTGACCTGCTGGGTCTCCACAGGCCCAGTGCCTGTGGAGACTCACTTACCTTTCAAATGTCTCCATGATCCAGAGAGGTGTCTCCTCTCCAGCCTCTCTGCCGCGGTTTCTTTGCCTGCTCCCGGTGCTCCAAAAACGGAGTGGTGAGAGCAGAGGCAGAGTGAGATGAGCAGGTCCTGCTCAGTTTGGCTGATTCACCGAGGCTGCCTGCGCAGGATACCTGATCCAATTTTGGAGCTCTGGGTAGCATCGGTGAGTCAGAAGGAGCATGATCTTGCACTCTTTCAGGCCTCCGTCCCCCATCCCTTTTGCAAAAGGGATGGAAGCCTGAAGGAGTGTGAGATTGTGCCCCTGAAGGTTTCCATTCTTTTTGCAAAAGAGAACAAAAGCCTTCAGGGATGTAATCTCATGCACCTGCAGGCCTCCATTCTTCCAAGGTGCCATCACCCTGCGCACCTCACTTGCTGGATACACTTTCCTCAATGTGGAACACAAGACAGCAAGCAACTCCATGAGGAAACTTTCATGAGAGGTTGGAAAGGCTAATCTTACTTTTTTTTTAACCCTCACGGAGGAAGCCACCAGGCAATGGACTTGATCATTCCTGCTCCACATTGGGGAAGGTGATGACTTCGGAGGATTCTTCTTTGGTTTCCCTGCACTTTTCTTCCTTTTGCAGTGCAACTTTTCAATTTCTCCAGTGAAAGAAGAGCCTCTTGAACTGCGGGGAGAAATGTGACAGAGCTGGAAAGCAGCTTTCATTAGGAGCCCCTCTTGCAATTTTGAAAAGGCCTCAGAATGCATCCAGAATGCATCCAGCAAGAGGTGCAATTTCTGAAATTCAGGTGGGTTTGGCACTCCAGCAAGTGGCAGGGTGGGGTCATGCCTGCTTGTGAGAAAGACTGGGACTCAGTGGGGAAGGGGAGAGGCTAGCCCGGCACTTCTCCGCCTGGCTGGACAAGGCCTCCAGCATCCAAGGCTGCACAGGAGGTGAGTGTGGGCAGCACGGGACACTCAGGTATGGAGCCAAAGGAGCATGTTGCATCACTTCTGCTGTTGTTCATAAGGGTGAACAACCACTGTAGTGCTGCAACATATGTAACTTTGGTAACTCGGTCATAAGTACTTTCGGCAGGGATGTCATAACTTTGAACATTTTCTAAATGAACATTCGTAACTCGAGGAATATCTATATAGCTCTGAGGTTTTCAGGTGATCTTCCAGCTGATGTGACTTCTCTTTTCCAAGTCAGACAAGGAAGTCTAGATGCTGCCACATGGTATAGACCAGGGGTATCAAACTCGCAACGTCACATGACGTGTCGCGACATATCGCGACTTTTTTTCCATTGCTGGCAATGGGGTGGGCGCGGTATAGACAAATGAAAATCAGATCTAGCTGAAAGTGGGCTTAATTCTGCATACTTTCAATTGTATTACTGAACATTTATTTTAGTTTGGCTATTGAAATAATAAATATAAGAGTTTCTGTGCTTACTGCTGCAAGATTTATATAAAAATATTGCATTATAATTGTGATCATTTTACCCACCTAAGTGTGGGAAAGAGGATTATTTGGACCTTTCACAACATAATATGGACAAAGTAGCTATTCTGAAAACTTTAATAATAAAAGTCCACAAAGAGTTCACTTTATCTAGAAAACCTTCTTAGGTTTGTTTGATCTGAGAACTTCTGTGTGTCCAGATGGTATTCCTATAGCTGAAGTTGCACAGTTAAGAGATTTTTAAGTTTACTAAGATATGAATAATCATCTTCTTCTTCTTCTTCTTCTTCTTCTTCTTCTTCTTCTTCTTCTTCTTCTTCTTCTTCTTCTTCTTCTTCTTCTTCTTCTTCTTCTTCTTCTTCTTCTTCTTCTTCTTCTTCTTCTTCTTCTTCTTCTTCTTCTTCTTCTTCTTCTTCTTCTTCTTCTTCTTCTTCTTCTTCTTCTTCTTCTTCTTCTTGAGAAGGACAATTTAGATTTCTCTTGCTAAAGCTTTGTAGTATAGAGGCTATATGAGTTTCTTGGTTGATGCAGCAGAAAGGCAGGATGATTTACCTTGCTGAACATTTTAGGCTACTATGGAGCTTTTCTGAGTTTCTGGGAAAGGATTTAAAGCTAACCTTATAGAGGGAGGGAGGGAGGGAGGGAGGGAGGGAGGGAAGGAAGGAAGGAAGGAAGGAAGGAAGGAAGGAAGGAAGGAAGGAAGGAAGGAAGGAAGGAAGGAAGGAAGGAAGGAAGGAAGGAAGGAAGGAAAGACTTGGAAATAGGATAGAAGGCACACAAGAAAGAAACTCAAAATAATTCTACCTTGATTTTGCTTAATATAAGATGTAGCAGAGAGATGTAGCAGAGAAACCTGGACAGGCTTTAAGACCGATTATCTATTTGAGGTAGACAAAGTCAAGAAACAAATATCAGGAATTTCACTTTATTGGTGCTGTGTACCAATATGTATTATAATGCAACCACATGTTTATTGGACCCGTGTCCCTCCTGGCTGGTACTGGCGGCTCGGGAGGGGACACGAGCCTGGCTCCAGGGAATTATAAATGCTTCTTTGCGGGAGGGTGCCTTCCCCGCAGCCCTAAAGGAGGCGGTGGTGAGGCCCCTCCTTAAGAAGCCCTCCCTGGACCCAGATGTGTTGGCAAATTATCGTC
>NW_015387430.1:198901-207851 GCF_001527695.2 Protobothrops mucrosquamatus
CTTGCAGGACTGGCCTAGGGTAATTTTTAGGGGGGTTTTAATTATATTTTAAATTCGACAAATATTTAATATTCTTTTTAATTAATTTTAAATTTGTATTGTTTTGTATGTATTTTAAATAGATTGTCAGCCGCCCTGAGTCCTACGGGAGAAGGGCGGGATATAAATTCAAATATAAATAAATAAATAAAATAAATAACAAAAATTGTATCCACTAGGAATTGTATTGATCTCATTATCTATTGTATTTCATAGAGGTACATTGCATTTGCCTAATTGCAATTAGCATTCATTATGTCAGCACGATCAGCCTCTGATTACTGAGTTGTGAACAGATAACTGGAATAGGAGCTCTCTCATAATATTAACTGTAGTTTAGATAATGAAATAGTTGGAGATGATGCCAAGATGCAGAGGATCAACAAAGTCCATGACCAACTCCACTCATAATGGCATCTCTCAACCTATCTTGCAGCCAGTGCTTTTGCAGGGAAGGAAATACAACTCAACGTTGCTTTAAAAGCATCACTTGCAACAATAGAGTCTTTGAACGTAATAAGCAGTTAAAAGAAATCATTCTCAGTTCTCCAATTTGTCCCCAAATAGCCCTGCAGTAACTTCTTGCCCGAATCTCACTAGTAAGAAAACTAAATAATTAACCTTCCATCATCTGAAGAAAAAGCTACCCTCTGCTACTCAAAAGGCTCTAGCATCTTATCACACCCAATTAGTTGGTGCAGTATATTGATATGCCATAGACCCACCAGAATTATTTAAAGGAATGTTAGTATTACATTAGATGATAGTCCTTAAAATAACCAACCCTAGTTGGTTGGCTATCAGATTATCATTTGGGAACTAGTGAAGGAGATTTAAAAAAAACAAAAAAAAAAAAACTAGTGTTACAGGCAGTCCTTGACTTATGACCACAATTGAGCCCAAACTTTTGTTGCTAAGCAACAGTTGTTAAGTGAGCTTTCCCCATTTTACAACCTTTCTTGCCACGCTTGTTAAGTGAATCACTGCAGTTGGTTAGTTAGTAACATGATTGTTAAGTGACTCTGACTTCTCCATTGACTTTGCTTGTTGGAAAGTCGCAAAAGGGATCCCGTGACCCCGGGACACCATATCTATCATAAATATGAGCCAGTTGCCAAGGGTCCAAATTTTGATCATGTGACCACAGGGATGCTGCAACAGTCGTAAGTGTGAAGAATGGTCATAGGTCACTTTTTTCAGTATATTGTAACTTCTAATGGTTACTGAATAAATGGCTGTAATTCGAGGACTACGTATATAAACTTTGTGCACTAGTTCCAGGTATTATCGAGATCAGTGGAAATTATTTATTTTCCCCAAAGCTCAGAGTACAAAAGAGCACTTTCATTTGGATACTACCAAAGTATAAATAATGATGGGCAGGCTTTTTTTTTTTTTGCCTTGGGGAGAGATACTGGATACTCATCTGTGCTACAAAAAAACATGACAGCAGTCTCAATCGGCCATTCAAAAGTAAAACGTGTCTATAAGCCCTCCCAAGGAGTGAAGTTAAAACTAAGAATCTCAACTTGTCTAAACTGAACTTAAGCATATTCATTCTCATACAGTCTGTTCCACTGGATCCCCAACTACAGTCTAGAATTGGATGGAAAGGAGGAGAATTAGAACGGGTTCTCAACTTTGTTTGTTTGTTTATATTCCACCTTTATTATTTTTATAAATAACTCAAGGCAGCAAACATACATAATACTCCTTGTGCCTCCTATTTTCTCCACATTCACAACTCTGTGAGGTGAGTTGGGTGGAGAGAGAATGACTGGCCCAAGTCACCCAGATGGCTTTCCTGGCTAAGCCAGGACTAGAACTCCCAGTTTCCTGGTTTCTAGCTTAGGGCCTTTAATCATTAGATCAACAGTTTCATGTAGGAGTGAAATAAAAATGACTCTAATAAGTTCTTCAGATCAAGCACCAATTTAAGTTGCACAACAGAACAAGTTACATCCTATATATATATATATATATCCTTAATAAAATTAAAAATGCGAATCCTGGGCAAACACATATCAATAAAATATAGGAAAAACGAACACCAGGATAAAAATAAAACAAACCTGTTTAATACAAACAAGTTTGTAAGTGAAAGAGTTACCAAGCTTTCATCGGCCCGACTGCCGACATCATCAGGGTTGGAATGTTAGGTGATTAGGAAGCTTGCCTATATACTGGTAGCTACCTGTCTCTGCGCCTGGCTTCTCGAGTGCGTAATCGGCCCATTAGTTGTATTAATCTGCAACGTGCTAAGTTGATTCAGATACGGCAGCCTGTTGGTGGACCAGGTGGTTATGCCCAGATCCCCCCCTCTCTCTCTCTCTCATGATTTTACAAATGGGGAAACTGAGAGAGAGAGAGAGAGTCTTGCCTGTTGTTATCTCGTAATATTCCCTGGCCCTCTTCTCCTTTTTCCGGTTCACTGTCTTCCTTAGGGATCACAGTTTCCCCAATGGGTAAAAGTGCTTCTTTAGAAGCAGAGTTGGCAATTCACCATTTCCAGCCTTTGTGCATACCAGGACAAATTTTTGACAACCTTCAGTGTCTTTTGAACTCATAACAAAGTAATCTAGTGACAAATTGCTGAATAATAATGTGATTTTCATCAACAAAAGAAAACCTTAATTCTCCACTAGGAAAATCATGCTTCCATGTTGGCTTTCAACCATTATCCCATCCACTTTAAGAATGAAATTTTCTGCTTTGATATGTAAATAAAGGAAGCACAATCAGAGATGATGATGATGACAACAACTATGATGATGATGATGATTTCACTTTGCTTTAATAGAAATGCAAAAGAGCATTCAGCTTCCTTTACCTGCTTTCCTACACTAAGGCTTTTTTCAGAATGGCAGAAGAAATTTGTATACAGGATATATGGAGAGAAATAAATCCTAAGAAATCCCAATATACATTTTATTCAAACAGCCACAAACCATGGTCTAGAATTGACATGATATGGATATCTCCTGAATTAAGAAGGGATATACAAGAAATCGAGATAGAAACTAATGTATGGCCGGACCATAATTTGATAAAGATGACGTGGAGAGGAACAAAGAAAAAAACAAGATGGACTTTAAACCAATTTTTATTGAAAAAGAAAGAATTTATACAAAAAGCTGTAAAGAAAATGGAATTTTTCTTCAAAGAAAATAAGAAAGCAGATATATCACTCCAAAATGTTTGGGATACAGCTAAAGCATATTTTAGAGGAGTAGCCATAACATATATGGCAAAAAAGATGAAAGACAAAAAAAAAAACTACTAAGCTTAAAGAAGAACTCACAAAACTAGAATTAGAACTACAAAGAGACCCACAAAAGAAAACCCTTAAAAAAATGGAGATAATAAAACACAAATTAAATCTAATAGAAGCTGAAGAAATGGCTCAACAAATCAAAAGAGCAAAACAAAACTTTTTTGAAAATCCTAATAAGCCAGGGAGGTGGTTGGCTTATAAACTGAAAAAAGAAAGAGAGAAGAAATTGATAAACAAATTACAAAATGTGAGAGATGATCTACAATGTCAAAATGATGCAATAAAAAATAATTAAATAATTTTATGAAACACTTTACAATACAGAAGAAATTCCTCAGGAAAAAATAAGGCAATACTTAGAAAATGCTAAGCTACCAAAAATCTCAGAGAATTTCAAAAATATGCTAAATTGGAAAATAACAGTGATGGAGTTGACAGAAGCTATAAAAAGACAAAAAAAATGATAGGACACCAGGTCCAGATGGGCTACTGGCAGAATTCTACAAATGTTTACAAAACACATTAATTTTACCAATGCAAGAAGTGTGTAACGAGGTATTACTAAAAGCCAAAATACCAAATACATGGATAGATGCCAATATTTCACTAATATCCAAAGACTCAGACTTGACCCTGATAAAGAACCACAGACCAATATCTCTACTAAATGTGGATTATAAAATCTTTGCTTCAATAATAGATTAAAGAGATTCTTGATTGAATTTATACATTCAGACCAAAATGGATTTTTAACAAAGAGACAAATAAAGAATAATTTAAGAATGATTTTAGACACATTGGAATATTATGAAATGCACCCAGGGAAACAAATGGCTTTGGTTTTTTTAGATGCACAGAAAGCCTTTGATAATGTCAATTGGCAATTTATGGCTCAACAACTAAACTATATGGATTTTGGAGAAAATTTTATGAATATAATTCAATTTATCATAGACAAATGGCTAAAATAATTGTGAATGGAGATTTCACGGAGAATTTCAATATTTAAAAAGGCACAAGACAAAGGTGTCCATTATCCCGCTATTGTTTATCTTAACTCTGGAAGTGTTGAACAGGAATGTTAGACAGGATCCAGAAATCAAAGGAATAGAGATAAAAGATGAAAAGTACAAACTATAAGCATTTGCAGATGACTTGGTATTTATATTGAAGGATTAGCAAAGATTGAAGAATTTGGAGAAGTAGCAGGACTGAAAATCAATAGAGAAAAGACTAAAGTTATAGTTTAAAACCTCACAGATAAGCAAAAAAAACAATTATCAGAAAAAAACAGACCTTCAAGTAGTTAAGAAAGTTAAATACTTGGGGACAGTGCTTTTTTTGTAAGAAAAAAGGTGCCAGAACTCACATCTTGTTAATCTTTTATTTAAAAAATTATATATTCAATTCTTAGCAGGACCGGTGGTTGAGAAGTTTTTTTTTATTTTTAAATTTGCTATCACACTTTTACACTAAAAAATTTAAAAAGATTTTCAGTTCACCAACAATTTTTTTAAAATAAGAAATTATTTACCTTTTGCACGTAGTCAATCACTGTACACACATCCACACATGTCAGTTGTGTAATGAAACATAACAGTCACTGCCCACAGTAAGCACTCAGCGCTCAACCACATGACCAATTACAAGCCGAGCAGTGCCACTAGCTGAGCAGCGCCATAACAATAAGCGCGGACGAAGTATGCATGCATCGAACTAGACACATAAGCAGCCCGCATGCATCGTTTTAATGATTTTACCGCCAACCTGCTACACTTGACAGGGAGATTCAACTCCATGTGGACCAAATATTAAATTTTCAAAAGTTACTTTTAAACTTGGAAAAATCCATCAAAAAAAGATGCCGGAACTCCATTCCGGTGCGTTCTATGACAAAAAAAGCACTGCTTGGGAATATATCTAACAGCAAGGTGTGCAACAATAAAAGAAGATAATTATGTAAAATTATTAAAACAAATAAAACTAGACTTGGAAAAATGGAAAAATCTACAACTATCAATCTTGAGAAGAATAGCAATTGTGAAAATGAACATCTTACCAAAACTACTCTTTTTATTTCAAACAATACCAATAAAAACTGACAAAAAAATTTCAATGAATTAAATATATCGATATTGAAATTTATCGGGGGGAAAAGTTAGAATCAGACTGAAAATGTTACAAGAAGCAAAAGAAAATAGAGGCTTTGGGCTACCAGACTGGGTCTTGTACTATCAAGCAGACTCAATAACATGATAAAACAATGGATAACTCTTAGAAATAAAAAAAACTATTATACCTAGAAGGGCATGACCTACAACTTGGATGGCATGTTTTCCTATGATATGGGAAGAACAAAATTCACAAATACTTTCAAAACCACTATGTAAGAAATGCACTGTTCTTGACATGGGAAAAGGTAAAATCAACAACTTACATGAAAATACCAGGATGGAGGCGTTTGTGCACCCAAACCTAATTAATTATGAGAAACCTGTGACTTATAAAGATACCTTGAATACTGATGGGAAACTACAAACTAAACAATAATTGGAAGAATAGGGCATTGAGCTAGCATTGTGGCCACATCTGCAAATGAGATGAGGAAGATGCAAAAATATATGGTTTTTACAAAGATCAGACAGCATTAGACCAGATACTCTTGTCATCAGATGACAAATTGATTAAGAAACTGTACAGCTTTCTATTAAATTTAAAGATGGAAGATGAACAAGTTAAAGAAACAATGATAACTTGGGCAAAAAACTTTGGGAAACAATATAGAGTTAGAAAAATGGCAAAACTTATGGGAAAGAAACTACAAAATAACAAGGGCAGCTACTTATAAAGAAAACTTATATATAATGTTCTATAGATGATATTTACCACCTGCAAGACTAGCAAAAATGTTTAAAAATATGTCTAGCAATTGTTGGAAATGCAGACAAAATCCAGGCACGTATTATCATCTTTTGTGGACATGCCCTAAAGCAAAGAACTATTGGTGAAAAATACATAGGTGGCTAGAAAATATGATAGGAGCACATGTAGACTATAAACTAGAATTATTTCTTTTAGATATAATTTCAGAAAATTATGATAAAAATGTGTATACTTAATATTACATATATTAACAGCAGCGAGAATTACATTTGCTCAATACTGGAAAAAAGAAGAAATACCATCTGAAGAAGACATAATTAAGAAAATTTTGGACTGTGCAGAAATGGATAGGCTCACATTGAAAATGAAGGGGAAGAAAGATTCAGAATACTTTCAAACATGGGAAATTTTTTATAAATGGTTAGAAAAACGGAATAAAGGGTAGGAATGGACATTGTATTACTATTAATGTCAAACATATAAACCCAACAACGTGTTGCTTACTAAATACTAAGGATTGCTACTGTAAAAATCAATAAAATATACATTTAAAAAAAGAAAAAAGTTATTGCATTCTCAAAAGAAGCAAGAAACAGAAACTTGTGGTTTAATAACAATCTAAAATTGCTAAAGCAAACTGACCGTAGGCGTCACAAAAGGCAAGAAGCAGAATGAAATCACCTGCACAAAGAATCTGCTACAGTCCCAGGTGCATTTAACTGGACAAAGTTGAAAAAGAGGTCAAAGAAGGAACACTGGAATTTTCATAGAAAGGGGGGGGGGGTTAAAAAAAAAAAACAGTGAGAAAGATGAGCCGAAGCACAAGAGATGATGTTGTTTCTTAAAAGTCCAAAGGAGAGATGTGCACAAAGAAGACAAATAGTCTCAAATTAAAAAAAATCAACCTCATTAATTTCTACTTTTTTCCTGCATTCATAACAACCTGTAATTGCAAATTGTATTTTTCACTTCTCAAAAAAGCAGTGATGAAGATACAATTCAAAGTTAATTTTTTTGTTACTCAAAGTCAACATTTTTTTTGGGTGAGGAATAAGTCACACAATATATTTAATAACTTAGATCCTTCAAAATAAGGGGCTAAAAGAGCACAGAAATAAATGGAAATAACACATAACATTTTAAAAAATGTTTCCTAATGTATATATAAACTGTTTTTAGCTCTGTTGTATGCTACCCAGTCACTTGTTTATAAGATGGGCAGCTATATATATTGGTGTAATAATTAAAAATGTTTGTTCCATTTTATACCTTTTATTATTTTACTTTTGGAGAGAGTGTAGCCCAAGGACCTTATACAATCAAGGCTTCTAAGAGCATCATACATTTATTTCACTGTTCCCAAGTCTGTAGAACTCTAAAATATTCTTGTTAAGATGAAAGATAGACTTTTTTAGCAGGTAGGAAGGGGAGCATTAATACAAAATTACAATTGATTTACAATCTACTCAATGTTTCTGAATTTGCTTTCAAATCATTAAAAATTTAAAATCACTGGGAGTCGGTCCACATACAAATTTGATAGATAAATAAAAAAAGAGTACACGAACAGAATGTCTGTAGCAGAAGATTGAACTGCAGGATCCTTGGTGCTCTCTGAGCTTGACTGTTTTCTTGCAGATGTTTCATTACCCAACTAGGTAACATCTTCAGTGCTAGCCTTGTAGCTATGTTGCACTGAAAATGTTACCTAGTTGGGTAATGAAACATCTGCAAGAAAACAACTAAGCTCAGAGAGCACCAAGGACTCCACTGTTGATATCTAGTTATCTAGGGTTGTTACTGAAATGTAAGATATTGCAGAACTCCCATGCCTTTAGCCCTCATGCAGTTGATCAAGAAAAGTAAACAACAAAAAGATATTGTAACATAGATAGAGATGCAAGATTTGACACCCAAAGGTTTTTATAATACAACCTCCAAGAAATTTAGAAGGTCTCAGCTGAGCACCATAAAGCAGCATCTCAGATTAGTTAGTTAGTTCTAAATAACTAAGAATAGTTCTAACTAGTGCTTTTTTTTGAAAAAAAAAAAAAAGGTGCCGGAACTCACACACATCATACAACCTGCCTTGCCTACCCTACAAGGTTCCATTCAAAAAAGGTGCCGGAACTCCGTTCTGGGCATTCTATGACAAAAAAAAGCCCTGGTTCTAACTAAGAACTAAGGAGAAAATTTTGCCAGTGAGAACAGTGGGTGGTCCAACACTGGAGGTTTTTATAAAAAGATAATAATTGGACAACCATTTGTCTGAAATGCTACAAAGTCTCCTGCTTGAGCAGGGGATTTTGGACTAGAAAACTCCCAAGGTCCCTTCCAACTCTGCTATTCTGTTATCTGAGCCAGAGGTTTGGTTAAAAAAAAAATCAGTGCTTCTTCTCTGCCTTTTGAATCACTCTCATAAGTGCTACTGCCCTCCTTTGTGTCAATCAAGATATTTGATTGGTTTGAAAGTTCCAAGCACTTGTGGCCTGGATTTTAATCCTACAGTCTTACTTGGAGGATTAAAAAAAGGGAAGTCTTTCTATTCCAAGCTGTTCATGGACACAGCTTTCCACACAGAAAGTGGAACTATATTCAGTTCATCACATTGTGCCTGATAACTCTCACTATTATGTACAGACATGGGACTTGATTCTCTGTACTGCAGTCATAACTTCTATGTTAGCTAGTAATGTCAGACATTATTTAATATTGCATGTTACAAATGTTTATTTTGCGTTTCCCACCTATCAA
>NW_015387430.1:207911-215413 GCF_001527695.2 Protobothrops mucrosquamatus
CAGCCAGCTCAGAGATACGCCTTGCCGAAGTGATGGCGATCAAAAAGGTGACTTTCAAAGAAAGGAAGTGTAAAGAACAAGACCTAATAGGTTCAAATGGTGGCCCCGTGAGAACCTGCAATACTTTTGGTAAATCCCACGTGGGGTATCTATGCACTACGGGAGGAGCAGCGTGAACAGCTCCCTTAAGAAAAGCCCTGACTGTCGGGTGATGTGACAGTTGCGCATGATTCTCACAAGTGAGAATTGAGGACAAGGCCGCAATTTGTCTACGAATAGTATTATAGGCCAGGCCTTTGTTCAGGCCCTCTAAGAGGAAATCTAAGATAATAGGAATAGATACTGTCAACGGATCCAAACTCCAGGAGGCGCACCAAGTGCAGAAATGCCTCCATGTGGCGTCATAAATTCTGTTAGTCGAAGGACGTCTAGAGGCCTGAATTACCGCTATGACGTCCGGGGAAAATGATTGCCTGGCTAAATTCTCCCGCTCAAGCGCCAAGCGGCTAACTGAAGCCACTGCGGATCCGGATGTTGTAACTGACCCTGACTGAGAGTGACTAGATGCGGTGGTATCTTCCATGGCGGAGAAACCGACAGATCCACGAGGTCTGCAAACCAAGGTCTCCTTGGCCAGTGAGGGACCAACAGGATCAACTCCGCCTGTTCTAAAAGCAGTTTCCTGATGACAGCCTGAATCAGAGGGAGAGGGGGGAATGCATACAGGAGCCCCTTGGGCCAAGGACTGCGGAGCGCATCTGCCCCCTCCGCCCCCTGTGACGGAAACCTCGTGAAAAATCTGGGTAGTTGAGCGTTTGTCGACGAGGCAAATAGGTCCACCTGAGGGTGTCCGAACCTCTCCACTATTCTCATGAAAAGAGACGGATCTAGGCGCCACTCTGAGTGGTCTATCAATACCCTGCTTAAAGAATCGGCCTGACGATTCGCCTCCCCGGAGATGTGTTCTGCGCAAATGGATGCCAGATTGGATTCTGCCCACAGGCCCAGGGATAGAGCTTCCTGCATGAGTGTCCAGGATCTGGTCCCCCCCTGTCTGTTGACATGGGCCTTGGTTGCGACATTGTCCGTCATTACCAGGATGTGTCTTCCCGCTACTATGTGGGCAAATTGGCGTAGAGCCAGGTGTACAGCCCTGAGCTCCAGCCAATTGATGTTGTGAGCGAGATCGGATTGGTTCCACTGTCCCTGTGCCATGTGAGTCTGCATGTGCGCTCCCCAGCCAAACAAACTGGCGTCCGTGGTCAGGACGAGTCTGTGAGGCTCCTTGAACAGCAAACCTTTGTGTATGGCTGACGACACCCACCAGCGTAGTGACATCAGAGCGTAGTGACATCAGAGCGTAGTGACATCACCAGCGTAGTGACATCAGAGCGTTTGTCACTTTCTGTACGGAGGAACTCATGTTCTTCCTCTGGAAAGGTAGGAGGAACCACTGTAGGTGTCTGGAGTGAAGTCGTGCCCAAGGCACTATGCCTAGACACGAGATCATTTTCCCCAATAGCTGAGACAGCTGGACAAGTGGAACCACCCTGCTCTTTCGGATATTGCAAACTAACGACTTGATGCTGGCCTTGCGTTCCTGTGATAGATATACCATGCACAGGTTCGAATCTATTACCGCCCCTAAATGTAGAATCCGAGTGGTTGGAATGGTGTGACTCTTTTTGAAATTCATGGAGAAGCCGTGTCTCTGCAGGGTCTGAATTGTGATTTGTAGGTCCAGCTGTGCTGACCGGAATGACCTGGACTGGACAATGATGTCGTCCAGGTAACACTGTACTCTTACAGGTATCAGCCTGAAATGGGCTGCCAATACCGCCAGTAGCTTTGTGAATACGCAAGGGGCCGAAGAAAGACCAAAGGGCAGAGCCCTGTACTGATAATGCCTGTGTCCATGGCAAAAACAGAGGAACCTGCGGTGGTGTGGTCTGATTGGGACATGAAGATAAGCCTCTGTCAGATCTATGGAAGAGAGGTAATCTCCCTTCCTGATACTGGCCAGGATGGATCTGAGGGACTGCATTTTGAACCGCCTGTAGGCTATGAAATGGTTCAGTCCCTTCAGATCCAAGATAGCTCTTCAACCTCCCGATGCCTTGGGGACCACAAAGAGGATGGAGTAAAACCCTTTTCCCCTTTGATCCAGAGGAACTGGCTCTATGGCCTTTATTTCTAACAGGTGGGAGATGGCCTGTGAGACTAGTCCCGCCCTGTTTGCATGTTTTAAGGTTGGACACTGGACAAACCTGTCTGGGGGAATGGAGTGGAATTCTAAGGCTAGTCCTAGCCTTATGGTCTCCCGTACCCAAGCATCGTTGGTGGTGACCTCCCAAACATCGGTGAACAGAGTCAATCGACCTCCTATGGGAGGATCCACAATGGCGTCACTTGGACCTTCTGAAAGAACATCCTCCAGTTCCCCGAAATGGGCGTTTATACTGGAATTGTCCCCTGGTTCCTGCGTTCTGGCGGCCCTGTTGTCGATCCTGTCTGGGGGAAAAGGATCGGGAACCTCTGGATCCATCCCAGGGCTGCCCTGCTCGAAAGGGCTGGCGCCAGTCCCAGGAAGTTCCAGTCCGAAAGGACTGCCTGCGAAACTCCTGCTGTGGTCTCCTATCCACCTTCTTGGAGGGGTGAGCCAATGTTTTCCTTTTGTCCTTACCTTCAACCAGGTGCGGTTCTAAAACTGCCCCAAATAGTTGACTACCCTTATACGCATCCGTAGACAGACGCCATTTCGACTTGAGATCCGCCCTCCACTGCTTAAGCCACAAGAATCTACGAGACGCTACCGTGGCCGCTATAGACCTTGCAGAATGCTTGACCGTGTGGAGGGATGCGTCTGCCATATATTCCCAGCAGCCAGCAGCTTCCCCAGGTTTTGTTGCGCACGCACCTGATCGGGAGGAAGTAAAGCCTGTAACTCACGGAGCCACATGATGGAGGTCCTTGCAAAGAAGGAAGAAGAAGTCGCCGCCTTGATGGCCCAGGCAGAGGCCTGATGAGCTCTGCGGAGAGAAAACTCAAATCTTTTATCCTCCGCCTTGAGGTTCTCTGCCATGTCTCCTGGAAGTGTGGACGTGGAGAATAAAGACGTCAACGGGGCATCTACCTTAGGAACCTCAAGGAGGGAAGAAAATTTAGGGGAAACGTTAAAAAGTTTCTTCTCAGTGCTGCTGGGATGAGTGGAAGTGGACAGTGATGCCCATTGTTCCTCCACCGTGTCGTGGAACACTGCAGGACAAGGAATATGTTTTTCCTCCACAACCTTCACCACAAATAAGGGGTTTGACTCCTGTGGAGTCGATGTTGAAGGTTCAGGTTCCTGTTCTGTGACCAAATTGGCCGTAGCACAGGCCTTTAACAAAAGGGACTTAAAGAGATAAGGATCGAAGAGACCGGACGTTGGAGCTGGATCCGAAGTCCCCTCTTCATCCTCAGACATAGGCAGGTCAGGAGCATCTAAGTCAACCGACTCTGCCTCCCCAAGGTGAGAGGAGGTCTCCGAAATACAAGAGCCCGTGGACTGTAGACCCTCAGCGCGACCTGCTGGTAAGGTTGGAGGCGAGGCGGATGGGGCCTGAGCAGACCCCTGAGCCATGGAAGATGCTATAAATTGGGTGAAGGCCTGTTGCATAAATGAATTAAATTGTTGTGCCCAAAAGGGTTGCTCTGTGGGGGCAACTCCAGAAGTAGAGGCCTCAGTGGGCTGAGGGGTGTTTGAGGTAACTGGAACTGAAGGGCCAGAAGGATGTATCGGTAAACCTGGATGGGGAGAAGGGAGACCAACCTGTTCAGTTCCCCCTTGAGGAGACCAAGCCAAAGGGGCTTGATAGGAAGGTACTGGCGGAATCTCAAATGGTGAATTGCCCAGAGAGGCAGGGGGAACCACGTCAGCCTCACTGGACATGAGTCTTTGTGCTCTGGAGAATTCTTTCTCCAATGCCAGATGTCTCCTCATGGCCTCTCGCTCAGCAGCCTTGGAGGGTTCTGTAGACAGATGTTTGGTTTTGGCTTTTTTCTTTCCCCCCGCACCTACATCAGAAGATCTGCGCTTGGATTGTGCAGGGGGGGGCACTCGAACCCTGCGAAGTCTGAGGAGAAAAACTATCTGCCATTGTGAGCCGGGCCTTCCAAATGGGAGAAGCCCTGCAGTGGGGGTAAACACGCAGATCAAGTTGTCCGGGAGGGAGACTTCCCGCGCCCTAAGACAACCACAATGGCAAATAGCCAGACAGCCTAGTAAAACTGCCTGTTCAGGCCCTGCAGGCACAGTGCCGCGAGCTAATGGGAACAGGTGGAATGAAAACTCCCAATGAAAATACCAGGATTAATGTTATTGAATTATACCAGGAGTGAGGAAATAAGGAGCTCCCTTATTCCAGATAAAGTTCCAGACAAGGATCAGGATGATTGTAGAACACCCCCTTGCGAGCCCAACACAGCAGGCTATGAATTGTATTAATAGGCCCAGCCTCTGCCGGAGTGAAGGCCTCAGCAAAATGGCGACCACACCCAGCACGAAGACAAAATGGCGGACGCAGGCCTCGTGGCCGCCTCAATGGCGACCCTAAAGGAAGGGAAGGTGGGCAAGGGCACCTACGGGTCTCTGCCACCCAGTTTTCACCCCCTTCCAGAACGAGACAACAAACTTGCGCTTTTTATGACGAACGGTAAGGCCCGGTTCTCTGCTGGAGCCTCGTGGGCCCGAGGAGGAGAGATTTCGTTCGCCGGCCTTCTCCTCGATGAGCGGCACGTTCCTGTTGCCCGGGGATTCCCCTTCTGCGCGCCCGAAAAAAACCGAGCCGGAAAAGCCGTCAAGCGGTGGGGAAAGCCCAGCACCGCGGCAAAGCTCCGATCTGAAGAACGGAGGCCTTCGATCCCCTGGGAAATCCGCCCCAGCGACAACGGCCTAGTCGAAAAAGCTCCCCCACGCTCAGGGAAAATTTTCCCTCACGGAGCCGACAGCCAGCCCGAGGTGAAAAAACGGGCTCTGGAGCGCTCAGGGAAAAAACCCCTCACAGCGCTTAAAAGCAGCTGGAACGGAGTCCAAACGGTGAAGGTGAGGCCCTCAGTGAGGCGTCCCTGCCGGGAATCCCCCAAAGAAAAACAGAGAGCAGTCTGACTATCAAAAAATTAATAAAAGGGAAAAAAACAAAGGAATAAAATATATAATCTACAGAAGCTAACTAGCCTAATCCTAATTAACTATCAGAGGAGTATCAAAGTGTGTCCTAACTGAGCCGAGACTAAGAACAAACTGGGGAAGGACAGCCCCAAGGAGGCATGGCCAAAGTTTGATCTTAGTCTAAACTGAGCAAGGAGCCATTGATAACCCATCGGTGGAGGCTACATCTGACATGCTGTAGAACACAAAACCCAAATAAACCACAACCATACAATCATTTTTACTTTTTTATGATAATTCTACCCATAGGTGAAAGAAGGAAAACAGCTTTTACAGCAGTCATTTTATATGATGACCTACCAAAGCACACTGCAAGAGCACATTTTTAAAGGTCTAGATGGTTTACGTTAATTAGTTCTTGTCAATTTTTTAAATGTTGTTTGCCCTGCCCCAGAATGCCATTTACTTGGAATGGAATAATAGAAAAAAGTGCTGTCTGACTGAGCAGCTCATACATATATTTTGCATTGAAAGGAAGGTGGTAAACAGAGACACTGGATGCAATTCTGACCCTTTATAATACAAATAAAATTCAAGTAAGAATCAAACCAATAAACCCAAGTAACATCCCAAGGAAGAGGGAAAAAATATTGAACAAATACAAAGATGTGAGGTAGAAAAGAGATCAAATAGGGAAAGCCTTTTCATTGTATCCTATCCTTAGTTAATTGGAATTCCTTTTCTTTTTTAGCTAGTAGAAGTATTCATTTGTCTTCTGTTATGTCTTTTTCTTTTTTCTAAAGAATACAAAAGACTTGAAGCTCCATTTCAGGTGCCAACTGCTATGTAATACCTTTATCTCCATTCATTCATTCATTCATTCACCCATCTCACACAAATGACTTTGGGTGCTTTACAAGATTAAAAGAAAAAAAACTCATCAAACATAACCCACAGTCCCCAATGATAAACAACTGAGCACACTCACCTTCAATAGTAATAGATCTCATCCACCCCCTGACATGCATGCTATCTCAGTGTGATTCAAATCTGAGAATAACTGGATTCTTAATTTCAGCTCAAAAGAAGTTGTCCATGAACTACATCTGTATCAATAGAAGAGAATATATGTAATTCAAGGTTGAACTGTGGAGTCCTTGGTGCTCTCTGAACTGGCAAGGCAGGCTCCTGTACTATATATAAATAGGGAGCAAACGCCACACTCACTAGCACTGTTGTTGCTAGCTAGTCAGTCTGCAAGCAAACAATCAAGCTCAGAGAGTACCAAGGATTCCTCTACCTGTATAATTTTGCTGCAGTGACTAATTTTATTTATTTATTTATTTATTTATTTATTTATTTATTTTATTTATTTATCAAATTTATACCCCGCCCTTCTCCTAACGGACTCAGGGCGGCTTACAGCCAGTTAAAACAGATAACTAATACAATAATACTAATTTTAAAATATGAAAAATTGTGTTATCATTTTACTCTATCATAGCATAAATAGGACAGATAAGCATTTGTTACTCCAATTTTAACAATTTAATGTAAAATACATTCCTATTTAGCTCTAAAGCGGCGCGGTGACCTACAGATGGAGTTTTTGCCTCACAATCAAGATGCTGTGAATTCGATCCTAGGTAGCGGCAAATGTTTCTCTGTCTGGGCACAATGAGTTATTGTCTCCTGAGAACTTTGCATAGGTCTCAGGAAGGGAATCCAGCCACTAAACACTTGAGATCCATTCAGTTGCCCCAACTCCACTCCAATGCACAAAGTGGTTAAAAGAAAAAAACATTATTTAGCTCAAATATTACCAGCACACTGACTCAGTGGTGGACATGAATTAAGGTTCTCACATCTTTCTCCCCTGTCAGCATTTCCGTTGTCCAATTTTTAATTTAATTAATAAGGTTTTTTAAGGTGGGGAATTTATTAAGGTGTAAGTATTGCAGAATTATGTACATTTCTAACTTCCTTTCATTGAGGAATCAATGTACCTTTATATTTTATATATAAATAAGTGTGCATGTGTGTGCAAATGCCAATACAGAGAATTGTAATCAGATTTCCATTTGACTCTGTAAGTTTATTAAGTGTCCCCTAAGAACCAACAATCCGAATTGTAATATCCATGTTATTAGCAGTGGATTATCTTAGAACATTATAATTTAAGACTCTTCTCAAGATAAAAACTTGGTTATAGTCTATTTATTTAGAATGAGATTATTGCCTAATATAATAGGCCAATAGTACTATTATATCTTTCAGTTAGAAAACAAGATGTGTTACTTTTTATTTTTATTAACATTTTACTAGTTTTCATTTACAGCCACTACTTCTTTTA
>NW_015387430.1:217839-221196 GCF_001527695.2 Protobothrops mucrosquamatus
TTTTACATATTCTGCAAGTGTTTTTCTTTAATTATGTACTTTAAAAAATGTATAGGTAGTCCTCGACTTATGACAATTGAGCCCAAAATTTCTGTTGCTAAGCAAGATGGTTAAGTGAATTTTGCCTCATTTTACGACCTTTCTTGCAACAGTTGTTAAGTGAATCACTGCAGGAATTGTGTGCAAGCAGCATTTTCTCTCTTCCAGTAGCCATGCATAATCTCCCTGATGTTCAGAATGATTCTCCAAAGCTTCTACCATAGAGTTTTGAGCAGTGGTGGGATTCAAATATGTGAACAACCGGTTCTCTGTGTGGATGCCGCTTCCAGAAGTCCATTCTGGGCCTGGGCAACAAAAAATTAGCTACCGGTTCTGCCAAAGTGGTGCGAACTGGCTGAATCCCACCACTGGTTTTGAGGCATATAAAAGCTTCCTGCCTTTTGCCAAACACATCCTATGAACTGTGTTTCGCAGTTGAGGAATTATGGCTACAATCTGAAATTCTGACACAATAATATGAAACTATGAAAATCATCCACACTGGTATCCTCTATAGGACCAGGTTTATTTACATCTGCTATATGCAGAAATAGACAACCATACAGAGATAAGATGAACAGGTGTAGAGTCCTAGGCTAAGGGAGTCCATCACAAAATTTCATAAAATAATGTGTAAACATTTCAGTTCTGTCTGGCTTAAATAGTAAGATGGCTGTGGTCTCTCTCGTTCTTTCTCTCTTTGTGTATGTGTGAATTCTGTGAGAACAGATTTTTAGCCCTAGCAGTATTCCAATATCTAAGGGGCTGCCACAAAGAAGAGGGAGTCAACCTATTCACCTGAAGGCAGGACAAAAAGCAATGGATGGAGACTAATCAAGGAGAGAACCAATCTAGAACTAAGGAGAAATTTCCTGACAGAACAATTAATTAGTGGGACAACTTGCCTCCATAGGTTATGGGTGCTCCAACACCTGAAATTTTTAAGAAGAGATTGGACAATCATTTGTTTGAAATGGTATAGGCTCTCCTACTTGAGCATGGGGTTGGACTAGAAGACCTCCAAGGTCCCTTCCAACTCTGTTATTCTGTTATTGTCTAAATACCAGCAATTTGAAGAGAGCTTCTGCTGGAGGCAGTAAACAGATGCTGAAATGTTCAAACATGGTGTCTGAAATGCAATCTCAGCGGATCAAAAATCTAACATGCAGAGCTGACTTTGAGTTGGAACTTATAGCTAGCCCAAAATGCTGCAAGGTGTCTGAAGAAGTCAGCCCACCACTAACACATTACAGGTAGTCCTCGACTTATAACCACAACTGAGCCTAAACTTTTCTGTTGCTAAACAAGACAGTTGTTAAGTGAATGATGCCCCATTTCATGACCTTTCCCGGCACAGTTGTTAAGTGAATCAATGTGGTTGGTAAGTTAGTAACACTTTTATTAAGTGAATCTGGTTTCTCCATTGACTTTGCTTGTCAGGAGACCCCAAAGGGTTTTCACATGACCCTGCAACAGTCATAAATTCATACCAGTTGCTAAACATTCAAATTTTGATCATGTAACCACAGGGATGCTGCAACGGTCGTAAGTGTGAAAAATGATCACAAGTCACTTTTTCAGTGCCGTTCTAACTTTGAACAGTCACCAAACAAATGGTTGTAAGTTGAGGACTAAGTGTATACCTGTTTTGAACAAGCTGCACTGTTAGTATGACCCTTAGCCTAATTCAAGGAGCAGTATTTGACACCAAAAGCCAATCCAAGTATGACTAGCCCTGACCTTAGCTAATTTGTTACCAATTCAGACTTTTGACTGAATTCATTCTGCTGTATCATTCATTGTGACTGTTTTTTCACAATTTGAACATTTGCAATGCCACATGGTTTCGTATCATTTTCGCCTGGTTTTAACTTTTTCAACAATTCCACTGATTTGTTGTGTATTTTACTTTGTGATTTACATTCCATTGAAACTGAACTGAGTGAGAAAGATGCTTTCTAGAAAATGTTCCAGAAAAGTGATGACTGGATAAGTAAGAATTTCCTCTTTTTCAACTTGCAAGGCAAATAAAACAGCCTCACTGAGAACTAATATAAAGTTGTGCCACCAATCAGTTTAGAAGAAGTTGGGAGAAGTATAGAAAGAAAGGAACCAGGAGAAGAGAACTGCAATTTTAGGGGGGGGAATGGCCATAGTTGCTAATGGTATTGGTATATTTCTTTTCTCAAAACTGCTCGTCTATGGATGTAATCTGAAAAAGGCAGGTCCTTCATCATTAGAACAGGATGAATTCATGAGGAGATAAATTTATTGAGAAAGAATTGTGAAAAGGTATCCAGACTCTATATACTTGCTCTGTTTTTCTCATAAAAATAAGGCATTCTACCAGAAACCTTTGTGGCTTCTACCTTCTCTTATGAAAATAACCAGATTTTTGATTGGTGGAAATTTTCATTGAGAGATTGGAGAGGAAAGTTTAATCTGTGAATTTGCTCATCTTGGTATTTGTTATCTGATAGTAAATATAGTAAAGTAAATACTGTAGTAAATATCCATGCAGTGGTGGGATTCAAATACGTGAACAACTGGTTCTCTGTGTGGATGCCACCTCCAGAAGTCCATTCTAGGCCTGGGCAACAAAAAAATTAGCTACCAGTTCTGCCGAAGTGGTGCGAACAGGCTGAATCCCACCACTGTATCCATCCCAGTGGGAGTGGTTATGCACAACCTTCAGATTTTCCTGGGAAATAATGGATATAGGTCATAGAACAGGGGTGTCAAACTGCTGGCCTGCGGGCCAGATGCGTCATGGCGAAACCGCGCCCACCACATTGCCGGCAATGGGAAAAAAGTCACGATATGTCACGACACGTCATGTGATATTGCGAGTTTGACACCCCTGTCATAGAAAGATCTGCAGAAGAAAACAACAAGCAAGTGCAGTTATAGTAATTAAAATAGGCCAAGCTACCAATGATAGCGTGGGCACGAAATGTGGGGCGAAATATAAATTTAGAGGAATGGGAAAGATTATGGAACAGAAATTGCAAATTGACGCTATCAACTGCATATAGAGAGAATCAATATAAAATGATTTACAGATGGCATTTAACACTGGCGAGATTGGCCAAAATGTATAAAAACATAGACCCGAAGTATTGGAAATGTAAAATTAAAGAAGGAACATTTTATCACATGTGGTGGCTGTGCCCCAAAGTAAAAAATTATTGGGAACGGATAAGAGATTGGATACAGGAGATAACTGAGATACAAATGGATTTCAAACCAGAAATATTTCTTTTGGGCATAATAAATTTAAAGATGGAAAAACAACTCCAACACATCATTATACACATA
>NW_015387430.1:221247-235757 GCF_001527695.2 Protobothrops mucrosquamatus
ACGTCAGAATTTTATGAAATTTGGAATAAATGTTATAATTGGCTAGAACAGAGAAAGAAAAAGACATAATTATTGATGTACATAAAATGTAAATAAGATGTAAAGAATATTTAAAATGTAAAGCACTGTTCTGTTAGAAGAAAAGATATATGTTTATGTAGTTTTTGGTGTATGGTGTATGGTGAAAAATAAAAAAAAAATTAAAAAAAAAATAAAAAAATAAAACAGGCCAAGCTGTTATGTCGGAATGCTGTGACTGAAATTAGCCTAATATTTCTCTGAGCTATAAAGGTATTATGGAATATCTTTGTGAATAAAGGTGTTATGGAATGTCTTTCTGAATATGCTATTTTTTTCAGAAGTTACATGAGAAAGATTCACTCAGAGGGCCTCAGAAAAAGAGGTAAGGCTGCTGTGGGTGAAAATTCATTTAGAATAGGTAGAAGGAAGGGAGCACTATTCAGTGGCCTTAAAAATCTATTACAAGATTTTGCCATAAACCTGCATTACTTACAAATTCCATTTAATTGGTTCCATGAAGAGAGAAGGGTATGGGAGAAGAGATAGCAATTTTCACAATACATGGAAATGTGGTATTTGATTAACATGAAAATATATGTTCTTTGTAATTGAATGTAATTACACTTGTTTTTTTAATTATAATCTTGACTGCCTTTGTGGCTGTTGTGTTTATGACCACATTATTGTCGGTGTACAGTTTATTCAGTGCTTCTTTGCTACATGCTACATGAAGTTCGAACACCTAATTTTCCATACATGCAGATGTGCCTTGTTTATTTTTTGTAAAAAGCAAAAAAGAATGATTTCCTATTACTTATTTAAAGCAAATGCTGAGGAGAAAGACACTTAAGACTATATGCCACTGTTTATACTTTTCAAAAAGTAATTATGTGTAGAGAATTGCATTTTATACACATAAACACACATTCAATGACCATTAATATAATGTGTAAAATCAATATTATATCTTTCTAAAGAAATGTAACCTTTAGATACCATAATTCTAATTTTATTTTAAGCTGCTATTGCTTTTGTATTTTTTTTCATTTGTCCCTTCTTTTCCTTCCCTTCCCTTCTTTTTTTCTAATATAAGCTCTATCCCAAAAATAAGCCTTAGTTTTGGGGCGAAGCGCATGCCTAAATATCAAGCTGGGGTGGGGGGGGGTAGAGCTGCACCATGCGCCACGCACCCACTTACCAGGCCTCCCATGAATCAACACCTGCCTCTCCTCACCAGCCCACTTCTTCTCTGGCATCCCCCAGCCTGCATTTTGCAGTCAAAAGGCTTTTTCAGAAGGCCTCTGCAGCTGAGAACTGAGCTATGGATTCAATCCTTAGCTTGGTTCTCGGCTGCAGTGGCCTTCCAGAAGGCTTCTGACTACGAAATGCAGCCCAGAGCTCCATTCTCAGCTGCAGAATGAAGCTGCTCCTTCGGCCTCAGAAGAAGTGGGCTGACTGGTTTGGTGAGTGGAAAACGCACACCCTGAAAATAAGACCTGGTGCCTCTTTTGGAGGCAAAAAAAAAAAAGTCCGGGTCTTGTTTTCGGGGAAACACGGTACAAAGATGAGGGGATCAAACTATTTTCCAAAGCACCAAAAGGCAAGACAAAAAAAGAAGGTTGAAAACTAACCAAGGAGAGAAGCAACCTATAACTAAGGAGAAATTTCGTAACGATGAGAGCAATCAACCAATGAAATAGCTTGCCTTCAGAAGTTGTGGGACATCCATCCCTGGAGGCTTTCAAAAAGAGACTGGTCAGCCATTTGTCTTATAGGGATTGTACAAAAGGTTATTCTTGTTATTAGCATATTGACTGCCACCTTGCCTCTGTACACTATGCTTGCATTTTGTGGAAGCAGAAAGATCACCCACAGAAAGGGGAAAGAGCAGGAAAATACTGACAGATGATTGGTTAACATTCTGTATGCCTACAAGTGTCACATTGTGATTAGTTGTTATCTGTGTATAAATAGAAGCACCTAACTGACCACTGTGTGGCACTTCTGAATCCAGCTGCCAGTGTTTCAGACAGTGTTTCACCCAGCACTTCAATTGGCCAAATAAAGTTCTGCTTGACCTGGAAGCCTCCGCTTGAGTCTCCTGATTTGCCTGCTTGGACTCTCAAGTTCTTCGGGCAGCTGCTGACCACTACAGTCTGAAATGGTATAGGGTCTCCTGCTCGAGCAGGGGGTTGGACTAGATGACCTCCAAGGTCCCTTCCAACTCAATTATTCTATGATAAATTCTATGAAATTCACCGAACCTATCCTAGTTACCACAATACGAAAGTGGATAAACAATAATAAAGATTAAAACAATAAAATGGTGATTTAAACAGAAAGGACACCATCCTTTAATTGGTGCTTCAACACAGCATAACCCAAAAGCTTGGGGAAGGGGAATTTCCCTAACTGATAAAAGTGATTAATAATAATTAAATAATCCATCTTGCTCCTATGCTTCCATAATGAATTATGAGAATTATGCTGTGGGAACAAATGCATTTTTAAATACTTAATATTTTCATATTTTATTTTATCCCACCCAGTCACTTGCTTGTCAGATGGGCAGCTATGAATTAGATAAATAAATGCACCAGTAAGAATTTGATAGAATAAATGTACAATATGTAGACTGTGCATGTACAGTAAATGAGTGGGCATGTGCAAAATGAGTAAATGAGTGGGCATGTGCAAAAGCAGTATGACTCATTAATCAGTTCATTGTGTGCTTTTGTGTGTATTCGGTGTGGAAAAAGGAATTGAAATATACAGGGTTTTTTTTTTCTTTGATTCATTACATATTCAAATGAAATAATACAAAACCACATTCAATAGCTTACAGCAGGGGTGTCAAACTCGCCACATCATGTGATGTGTTGCGGCATATCGCGACTTTTCCCCCATTGGTGGAGCTGGGGTGGGAGTGGTTTTGGCATGACACATCCGGCCCGCAGGCCAGCAGTTTGTCACCCCTGGCTTACAGTGATTTTCTTGTTATTACTTGCAAGTTTACTTAGTATGTTTAAAGGATATATCATAATACATTCATATTATGATAAGTATTTATTTATTTATTGCACTGGCTTCTATTCCACTCCAGCCTGTTGACTCTGAGCAGCTCACAAAGCTCAATTCAGTAATTCAGGTTTAAAGCATTGATAATCCAGAAAAAGAACAATAATTTTACCTGTTCATCACTATGATAGCACTTTATCAAAAGAAGTGTTCCTCCTAAGAATCACACCTTCACAGCTCTCCAAAATATTGACAGACATCTGGCCATCTTTAACTCGGCAGGGATTTAAGCTTTTTCATATTTTTAACATCTTCTTCAAAGACTGCTGTTTTTTGTTTTCATTTTTGTTTTTCCTGGAGATAGTGTCTCTTTGTAGCCAGCCTACTATGCATTGACAACTTTAGCATTTTGAAAAAAATGCATTGTCCAAACTGGAAACTGTCGGAATTGCTCATCCTCCACATTCTACTTGTCTCTTTCGTTTTTTTCAAGCAAACATATTTTTGGCAACTTATATTAAATTCATGTAAAGTTGCTGTATGGTGCACTATTCATAAAGGCATTAGCTCTTCAATGTTTTGTTGTTGTTGTTTTAGGTGCCTTTTCCTCCCTGAAAAATATACTTCAGAGTTTTCCTGAAACAGAAAAAATATATTGAAAAGTATCAGAAATTCAACATTTAAAGGAAAACCTTATTTAAAAAGAGATCTCTCAATTTTTTTTTAAGTAACAGCTATTTTGGACTCTCAGTGGTATTATTGACCAAGATGAGGAGGGTTGGGCTGAGAGGGGGTGACTGGCCCAAAATCACCCAGCCAGCTTTCATTCCTAAGGTAAATCTAGAACTCGCAGTCTCCTGGCTTCTAGATTGGTGCCTTAAACAATAGACGCTATAGCTAGATGCTACACACAGGTAGTCCTTGACTTACGCCCACAATTGAGCCCAAAATTTATGTTGCTAAGAAAAACATTTGTTAATCAAGTGTTGCCCCATTTTACAACCTTTCTTGCCACAGTTGCTAAGTAAATCACTGCAGTTGTTAAGTTAGTAACACAGCTGTTAAGTGAATGTGGTTTCCCCACTGACTTTCTTGTCAGAAGGTCACAAAAGGTAATCACATGATCTTGGGACACTGCAAATGTCATAAATGAGTAAGTTGCCAAGCATCTGAATTTTGATCATGTGACCATGGGGGTGCTGCAACAGTTGTAAATGTGAAAAATGGTCGTAAGTCACTTTTTTCAGTGACATTGTAACTTTGAACAGTGTTTAAATGAACTGTTGTAAATCAAGGACTACCTGTATGAGCTTTCTTGGTGTCTAGGAAGTTGCCCTGGTACAAGGTGCATTGATGAGATTATTAGCGAATCGATCCTGTCAGTGCAGAATAACAGGAGTCTGACAATCATGGGGCTATTTACCAACAGGCTTAGTTTTGGAAAACAAATAAAGGCAGATTTGTTCCAACTCACCTTTCTAGCTGGATGAATGACCATGCCGGATTCTCGACAACCTGACGACAAAACAAGAAGGAAACCTAAGAAGTATAAAAACGAAAGTCACATTGAAATTAATCGGTGGGGTTCAGGAATCCCTAATTCTTTCTAATTTTTTACGACCCTTTACTTCTCTGTTTATTTATCGACTGTATACATTTGTAAAACTCGTTTCGAGAGAGAGAGAAAAATTGTTGTATTTATGGAAGTCTAGGGATCATCTTTTGGGTTGTCTGGTGCAATTAACATTCTATTATTCTTTTAGGAAAATGGTCATTGCTACACTTACTCTTTTCAGAAGCATTCAGTCATGCATTATTGTGTGAATGAACTTTACTGTCAGATGTGCACATTTTGGGGCATGTTTGCTTCTGAGTGCTATTATCTTTAAAATGAACTATTCATTGGAGGATAGATGATAACTTTTATCCCTCAACCAGTAAAATCTTTTGCCTCAGGCCTGGCTGTTCCTGTAGATTATTTGGTGCTCTCTGGGAAATTGCTCAGGAACACCAGAGGAAGCTATATGAGCAACCAGCAGCTCCAGACATTTCTGCTAATTGGAATATAAAGATGGGGATCAGCATCTTCTCAAATTAATAGTCACCTTTTCTTAATTTCTTCAGTGAAAAGAGAAATTATACACTAATTTCTCAAGGGCAGGACTTTATCTTTTTTACTGCTATCCAAACAAACTATGTTTGTGTCCAGTCTAGCACCCATTTTTTTTCCTCCCTGGCCAGCAAGGTCAAGGATAAACAATGGAACAAGCCATTGTGATGCAGTTTCCACCCCTTTTATACATGTTGTGATATGTCATGCATGTTCAAAGGGGCAGAGCTTTCAGCATTGCATCATTGCATCCGTGGGGGTCCTTGATGCCCTCTCTTCTTGATATCAAGAATACCCCTATCAACACTGACAAGGAAATTCTGTCATGTCCATAGAGAGCAAACCCGGGTCTCTTCTTGCACTGCTGATGTTACACAGATGGATAATGAAACAACTGCGAGAAAACAACCAAGCTCAGAAAGCACTAAGGATCCCACCGTTCAACCCCGAGCTACAAATATTCTCTTCTATTGGTATTCATTTCATTTGTTTGAGAAAAGCTTCAACTCTTTCTGTTCCCAGGCAGTGAATTCAAAATATTGGCCAAATGCACTTCAGCAGTAACAATTGAAACATTCATATTGGCATTGGTTTGGATGCAAACAGAAAAGGCCCAGGTATCTAAATAACAGACATGTCTCTTAATCTTCCTTTTTCATATCTTTAAGTTCTATCTTTAACTTTATCTAAGTTATTTACACATGATGGGTTCTGCATTAACTGTTGTAATTTATTGTGACCAAGCTGATGTGACTAATCTAACGAAAGGCACTATCTCAGGGTACAATTATCTCCAAAGATAGTTTGCTAGAAGTGAAAAGCTGCAACATTAATACCAATACATAATGTACAGATGTCAGCTTCCCTGATCTGGGCAACCTTCCTTTTAACCTCTTTATCTAAATGTCATCTCTTCAGTTTGCTATCCATTGCAATTTTCTGAAATAAGCTTACATGGATTTTTTGGCTGTCCCTTTGATATTGATTTTGCAATCAAGTCATAAATCTGCGTGGACGCTATCAAAAAAGTTTTTGATTGAAGCCCATTCTGTAGGTGATAGATGTATAACTCTGTCCCTTGACGTTCTTTCAGTATGCCAATGCCCCTGTATTATTTTCAGGAGTTATTGCTATAACATGATATATAATTAAAAGATGAGAGTAGTCCAAGAATTGAGAAGACAAGAGCAATAGGTATATGTGGGTTATTAAGTTACTTAATAAAATCAGAGTAAAACAGTATAACCTTTTCTATACAAAGACAAACATGGAAAAAATGTGTTCGAATAAAGGGAGGTGCATTTGGGGCCCCACTGTTCCTATATTTAGGAAAATGGGAAGAAGGCATTCCTGCATACCTTTTGCCAAACCTTTAACTATGAAGAGATTTTAATTTAATTTAATTAAAATTTAATTTAATTAAAAATAATTTTAATTAATTATTTTCTTGCTATAACCTATGTCTAGTACTTGCAGGATCAGAAAGGCAGGGAGGTCAAAGGAGAAGGAGGGTTTTAAAAAAATAACATAAGCCAGCTGGATGACTTTGATCTAGTTTCTCTTGCCCTGCCCAACCCACATCACAAGGTTGTTGTTGTGGGGAAAACAGGAGAAGGAAAAAGCATTAGGTATGTTAGCTGCCTCGAAGTAATAAAAATGGGATAAACTCATAATAAATAAAAAAATTAAAATAAAGAAATAAAAAGACTCAAATACAAAATAGGTATTTTTTAAGAATTAGAGGAAGACAGTAACCTCCAGGTCAGAGTCAGAAATGAAAGACAATTAAACTGAAAAGAAGTGATGAAAATCTTGAAAATATCAGTACATCCAAAAGGACGTGCAGAGTAAATCTTTTAAAGAAGGAAAAGAGTTACAAGGACAGAATTCTTCTAATAACTATCTCCTCATCTGTTGCCAATTTTGATCAATACTTTATAAGTTCAGCAAGCTGGAGTGCCAGGCTGAATTCTAACATTCCCTACTCTCCAAAACTTTTAGTATTACAAAACTCTTTAATTAAAAGTGTAAAAAAATAGAACTGTACTAAACGTAGTCTAAAATATTAGTAGTAGTCTACTTTTTTATTAATTCTTCTAAATCAAATCAGACCTTCAAGACATGCACAAATTTTCATAAGAGGGAAATATTAACATTTATGGATAATTCAATTAAATAAGATTAGGTACAAGTGTAGTTCTCTGTATACAATCGAGTTTATATGAATGTTGAATTGGAATTTCAGAAAGCAAATTTTACATTCCTTTCATATACTAGCTGAAGCATCTTTCTGTCTTGTCTCTTGAAGAATAAAAATAAAAATAAGTAATATAAGTACCAATCAAGATAAAATAAACATGATGGTCATTCTTAAAAAAATAAAATATATAGGAAAGAGTGAGGTTCTAGGTATACTGGGTCTTTTTTTTTCCTCCAAAAGAGGCACCAGGTCTTATTTTCTTTTCCACTCACCTCTAGCACCAACAGCCCCAGCTGGCCCACTTCTTCTGTAGTCGAAGGAGCAGCTTCATTCTGTGGCTGAGAATGGAGCTTGGGCCTGCCTTTCACAGTCAGTCCTTTCTGCTGTCAATGCTGCAACTTTGTTTTCTGTTGCCACAGTTGCGAGGGGGAATATGTGCTTTTAAGTTTAGACAAAACAATATATTGTCCTATGGGAACCGAGGTCATTGCTGCTTGGGTTTTGGTGGGCTGAGCTTTCCGTTAGAAAGCCCGCCAAAGTAGTTTATTGGGGAGTGTGATTTATGACATATTACTGGGATGGGGTAACCTTTGGGAGGGAACTGCAGTCTTGGTTTCACTTTTGATCATGCAGATACTTTGTAGCCAATAAACATGTTCTTTAAGGAAACCTCTTGCCGTGGAGTTCTGTTTTTACTGGTCTCATCTATCGGAACCATGACATCCAGAAGGCTTCTGCAGCCAATAACCGAGCAATGGATTGAATCCGTAGTCTAGTTCTCGGCTGCAGAGGCCTTGCAGAACCGAGCTATGGATTGAATCTATAGCTTGGTTCTTGGCTGCAGTGACCTTCCAGAAAGGCTTCTGAATATGAAATACAGGCCTGGGGATGCCGCAGAAGAAGTGGGCCAGCGAGGAGAGACCTGGCTACAAGGTAAGTGGGTGTAGGGCACATGGGGCAGCTCCACACCCCCACCCCAGCTTGATTTTTAGGTGTGTGCCTCGCCCCAAAACTAGGGCTTATTTTGGGGGGTATGGCTTATATTAGGCCCACCCCCAAAAATCAAGCTAGGGCTTATTTTCAGGGGCGGTCTTACTTTCGGGGAAACACAGTATATACTGATTTTATCATGAAAAAAAGAATAAAACAATTTGACATCACATATCAAAGTACTTGTAGAGCAGGGGTGTCAAACTCTCAATGTCACGTGACATGTCGCGACATATCGCAACTTTTTTTCCATTGCCGGTAATGGGGTAGGCGCGGTTTCAGCATGATGCATCTGGCCAGTGGGCCGGCAGTTTGACATCCCTGTTGTAGAGTTTCTTCTTTGAAATATTTGATAATCCAGATACTTTTAGAGAAATTGTAACATAATAATCCTTGAGACAGACTTTGTGACAAGAAAGGTTTTTTTATATAGATGGATGAGATTTTTGAATCAGGACATGACATAATGTTACATCAAATAATAAGTGTGAAAGTGACATATTCATCAGGGTGACAAAATAAACTCATGACACTTCACAGGAACATGTGAAGTGAGAAGTTCAAAGAAGAAATTCAATCTACTCACTAGAATATTACCAGGTACAAGATTTTTTTTTGGGGGGGGGGGGAAGGAGACCAGAAATATTATATGTTGAGGTAATTTGGCTAAATTCACAAAAAGGGTTTTCCTTTTATGTCAAAGTGTTTCTGTATTTCACTCCTCCCTTAAAAGGAGACAGAGTGGTATTTAAGTACAATTTAAATAGGAATTTTAATCAAGTTAATTTAATACCATCAGAGTTTTAACAAACAGCTCAGTCTTAATATTACCTGTTCATAAATAAAGTATATTCCTCCCACAAAAAAGTATGTTTAGTCTTTATAGTCATAGGTACTTTTCCTTGTCAAAATACTTTTTTTGGCATTGGATCAATTAATTAAAAGAAATATTTATTACCAATGCTATTGTGACTATTAACCAGTACATTTCAAAAAAAAAAAAAAAGATCAGCAACACTATTCTATTCTTTATGAATAATTTTGGAAATGAAGGGATATGAAACATTATGTACTGGGTTCTTGATCCTGAAAAGAAAAGAGATGATTCTGAGTAGTTAACCCAAAGTCTTCATGTCCTATTTTATAGCCTCTGGAACACTCTCTGACCCATTTCAGAAAATCAACAGCATAATTTCATGCCATTTTAAGGAGAAGACAAGGAAAAACATTAGTATAATCCCTAAGAAAGAACTTACCATTATTTCTAAATTAAGAAAAACCTCTATGGTTGTTTCAAAATTTAGACAACCCCCCCCACACACACACACAAAGATCATTGGCATTAGCAATGGGAGGGTATGGCATTGGTGTGGCTTTGGTAGAGGGGGCAGCAGCAGGGGCAGCCCTCCACAAGAATCCCAATTTTTCATGTGGCTCCTTGGGAAAATTAATTGCCCATCCCTACTTAAAATCTAACTCTAGCCATACATCTAACTCTAGTAACTCTAGAGTTACTTCTGGTCAGAAACACACAAAACAATATTCGGTAAGCAGTCGGTCCAAAGAGAAATTAAGAGTTGGTGAGCAGAATGGCTCTTCCTAATTCCTCTTTGGACTTGCTTTTCATGAGGACTCTAGTGAGTTTAGAGCTCTGGGAGATGGGGGAATAAACTATCTTGCTTGACCCAAGTTCAACACAATGGGTTCACATACTTCTTTTTCTAAGCACTTTCAACAAATTGCTTGTTGACTGCTTTTGAGCTATTAAGAACATTGGGATGAACAAATCCAAAAATATTGGGTGAATTTCCTTCAATCCTAAGCAAAAGAATGCTTAAATACTAATTTTAAGGACTAAAACATTGAGGGGGGAGGAATAAACAACAAAAGAGTGATTAGAACTTTGATCACAAAGTTACAAATGGACTAAGGGTCTGGATGGATTTAAAATAAGATTTTGGACTTAATTATAAAAATCATTCCCATAGAAAAATGCTTTTTTAAAAATTCTTTTAACAAAAAAAAACATGGAACTTTGAAGATTGAGCACTCGAGGCAACTAGAAGGAATAAAGGATTACAATTAAAGGAGAACACTTAAAATTGACTTACTAATACAGAATGAAGCAAAATACCTTCACATTGGACATACTAACTAAAGGATATTTTTGAACAATAGACCTGGAGGTTAATTTTAGAGGAACAAGCTTTTCCAGTGGAGATTGAGACTGATCTAAAAATGGATTTAAAAATGACAGTCTGCAAAGATGAACAAGGAATAAACCGTTACACTGGACAAACAAAAGAAACCAGCTGATTTCTTAATAATTAAAAAAGAGATGCAACAAACCAAGAGAGTGAGCTGGATAATTTTCTTATATTGGATTTACAAAAAAGAGACTAATAAACCCTTTCCTGTCTTCTTATTNGCTGTTGGACTGCTGTTTTGTTCTTCCTTTGGATTCTTCATATTTTTGCTTTCAGTGTAACTTTAATTAGCCACCCCAAGTCCTTAGGGATTAAGAAAGATTAAAAAATGCTGGGAAATGAAGAGACAAATAAATAGCTGACATATGTAAACATTTTGAGCAAAGCTCTCTCTCTCTTTTTAACAACATAAATACCTTCCCTAGGGATCATCTTTTGGGTTGTCTGGTGCAATTAACATTCTATTATTCTTTTAGGAAAATGGTCATTGCTACACTTACTCTTTTCAGAAGCATTCAGTCATGCATTATTGTGTGAATGAACTTTACTGTCAGATGTGCACATTTTGGGGCATGTTTGCTTCTGAGTGCTATTATCTTTAAAATGAACTATTCATTGGAGGATAGATGATAGCTTTTATCCCTCAGCCAGTAAAATCTTTTGCCTCAGGCTTGGCTGTTCCTGTAGATTATTTGGTGCTCTCTGGGAAATTGCTCAGGAACACCAGAGGAAGCTATATGAGCAACCAGCAGCTCCAGACATTTCTGCTAATTGGAATCTAAAGATGGGGATCAGCATCTTCTCAAATTCATAGTCACCTTTTCTTAATTTCTTCAGTGAAAAGAGAAATTGTACACTAATTTCTCAAGGGCAGGACTTTATCTTTTTTACTGCTATCCAAACAAACTTTGTTTGTGTCCAGTCTAGCACCCATTTTTTCCCTCCCTGGCCAGCAAGGTCAAGGATAAACAATGGAACAAGCCATTGTGATGCAGTTTCCACCCCTTTTATACATGTTGTGATATGTCATGCATGTTCAAAGGGGCAGAGCTTTCAGCATTGCATCATTGCATCCGTGGGGGTCCTTGATGCCCTCTCTTCTTGATATCAAGAATACCCCTATCAACACTGACAAGGAAATTCTGTCATGTCCATAGAGAGCAAACCCAGGTCTCTTCTTGCACTGCTGATGTTACACAGATGGATAATGAAACAACTGCGAGAAAACAACCAAGCTCAGAAAGCACTAAGGATCCCACCGTTCAACCCCGAGCTACAAATATTCTCTTCTATTGGTATTCATTTCATTTGTTTGAGAAAAGCTTCAACTCTTTCTGTTCCCAGGCAGTGAATTCAAAATATTGGCCAAATGCACTTCAGCAGTAACAATTGAAACATTCATATTGGCATTGGTTTGGATGCAAACAGAAAAGGCCCAGGTATCTAAATAACAGACATGTCTCTTAATCTTCCTTTTTCATATCTTTAAGTTCTATCTTTAACTTTATCTAAGTTATTTACACATGATGGGTTCTGCATTAACTGTTGTAATTTATTGTGACCAAGCTGATGTGAATAATCTTAAGAAAGGCACTATCTCAGAGTACAATTATCTCCAAAGATAGTTTGCTAGAAGTGAAAAGCTGCAACATTAATACCAATACATAATGTACAGATGTCAGCTTCCCTGATCTGGGCAACCTTCCTTTTAACCTCTTTATCTAAATGTCATCTCTTCAGTTTGCTATCCATTGCAATTTTCTGAAATAAGCTTACATGGATTTTTTGGCTGTCCCTTTGATATTGATTTTGCAATCAAGTCATAAATCTGCGTGGACGCTATCAAAAAAGTTTTTGATTGAAGCCCATTCTGTAGGTGATAGATGTATAACTCTGTCCCTTGATGTTCTTTCAGTATGCCAATGCCCCTGTATTATTTTCAGGAGTTATTGCTATAACATGATATATAATTAAAAGATGAGAGTAGTCCAAGAATTGAGAAGACAAGAGCCATAGGTATATGTGGGTTATTAAGTTACTTAATAAAATCAGAGTAAAACAGTATAACCTTTTCTATACAAAGACAAACATGGAAAAAATGTGTTCGAATAAAGGGAGGTGCATTTGGGGCCCCACTGTTCCTATATTTAGGAAAATGGGAAGAAGGCATTCCTGCATACTTTTTGCCAAATCTTTAACTATGAAGAGATTTTAATTTAATTTAATTAAAATTTAATTTAATTAAAAATAATTTTAATTAATTATTTTCTTGCTATAACCTATGTCTAGTACTTGCAGGATCAGAAAGGCAGGGAGGTCAAAGGAGAAGGAGGGTTTTAAAAAAATAACATAAGCCAGCTGGATGACTTTGATCTAGTTTCTCTTGCCCTGCCCAACCCACATCACAAGGTTGTTGTTGTGGGGAAAACAGGAGAAGGAAAAAGCATTAGGTATGTTAGCTGCCTCGAAGTAATAAAAATGGGATAAACTCCTAATAAATAAAAAAATGAAAATAAAGAAATAAAAAGACTCAAATACAAAATAGGTATTTTTTAAGAACTAGAGGAAGACAGTAACCTCCAGGTCAGAGTCAGAAATGAAAGACAATTAAACTGAAAAGAAGTGATGAAAATCTTGAAAATATCAGTACATCCAAAAGGACCTGCAGAGTAAATCTTTTAAAGAAGGAAAAGAGTTACAAGGACAGAATTCTTCTAATAACTATCTCCTCATCTGTTGCCAATTTTGATCAATACTTTATAAGTTCAGCAAGCTGGAGTGCCAAGCTGAATTCTAACATTACCTACTCTCCAAAACTTTTAGTATTACAAAACTCTTTAATTAAAAGTGTAAAAAAATAGAACTGTACTAAACGTAGTCTAAAATAGTAGTAGTAGTCTACTTTTTTATTAATTCTTCTAAATCAAATCAGACCTTCAAGACATGCACAAATTTTCATAAGAGGGAAATATTAACATTTATGGATAATTCAATTAAATAAGATTAGGTACAAGTGTAGTTCTCTGTATACAATCGAGTTTATATGAATGTTGAATTGGAATTTCAGAAAGCAAATTTTACATTCCTTTCATATACTAGCTGAAGCATCTTTCTGTCTTGTCTCTTGAAGAATAAAAATAAAAATAAGTAATATAAGTACCAATCAAGATAAAATAAATATGATGGTCATTCTTAAAAAAATAAAATATATAGGAAAGAGTGAGGTTCTAGGTATACTGGGTCTTTTTTTTCCTCCAAAAGAGGCACCAGGTCTTATTTTCGGGGGGGGGGGTATCTTTTCCACTCACCTCTAGCATCAACAGCCCCGCCCAGCTGGCCCACTTCTTCTGTAGCCGAAGGAGCAGCTTCATTCTGCGGCTGAGAATGGAGCTTGGGCCTGCCTTTCACAGTCAGTCCTTTCTGGTGTCAATGCTGCAACTTTGTTTTCTGTTGCCACAGTTGCGAGGGGGAATATGTGCTTTTAAGGTTAGACAAAACAATATATTGTCCTATGGGAACCGAGGTCATTGCTGCTTGGGTTTTGGCGGGCTGAGCTTTCCATTAGAAAGCCCGCCAAAGTAGTTTATTGGGGAGGGTGATTTATGAGATATTACTGGGGTGGGGTAACCTTTGAGAGGGAACTGCAGTCTTGGTTTCACTTTTTTTTTTTTTTTTTTTTTTCCAATATAAAATTTTATTGTTTTTATCATAAAAGAAAAAAGAAATACATCACAGATATTACACAATGTTTTATCCCATCCCCCAACCCCCCGGACTTCCCAAACCAAACCTAGGCTAATATTCAAATACAAGTAAACAAATATTAATATCTCTAACTCCAAACTCTAAACTTAAACAATCCATCTCCTCCGTGTTAATAAAAATTATTCATTTAATTAGTTCTTCAAATACCCAAAATCTTTACCATTTCAGCAAGATAGTTTAACAGCATCCCTTACTTATA